>NW_026863799.1:25000-37044 GCF_026571515.1 Ruditapes philippinarum | reverse complement strand
TTTTGGTTTTTCTACACAACACCGCAGACAACACAACAGCCTGAAAATTATCAACCACAAGTTAAGCAAACTAGCTATTGCAGTAGCGTTCTGGTTTTCATTACATCTTTAGGACTAGCTGTCACATATACAACACCGCCAGACAACACAACAACCTGAAATTAACCAACACGATAACATTACATCTGTCATTTAAGAGAAAACAATGTTTGTAAGTCAAACTTTAGTAAGCTAATAGATAGATAGATTTATTTCGGCATAGGAAGCATATACATAGTTGACAACATAACATAGGATAAATTAATGAGCATTATTAAATACTATATCACATACGAGAAAACTATGACATGCTCACCATCACCAAGGATAACACAAAAAAGGGAAAAAAGCTCTTATTTCCATTGTGGTCCTTTGTATTGGCGGCATGACATAGAGAGGCAGACCTAAATATAATCATGTTTAAAAATACTAATAAATCATAAAAATGTATATCACAGTCAAATCTTGAGTTAATGACACTCCTGTTTACAGCTAGGATTTAAAACACAATGCTAAAATTGTAAAAAGATAATTAGCAGACAATTTAAAATCCTGAGCCGAAATATGTAAAAACATAGTAAAAATAATTAAATACTGTTCATAAGATGACTTTTGATGGCAACCTTAAAAACTTTGTAACCTGTTGATCTTCGTTAACTCTACCGGTAAATCATTCCATAATTTAATTCAAGAGAAAGCAAAGGATTTAGAACCCTGACCTTTGACCTTAGGTAGACAATACCCAATACAATAGCTGAATTGAGAGGGACAAGAATGAAATGTTTTAAGACCAACAATGTTTCAATCAATCAATCAATCAATCAATTTCAAACGTATGAACAACTTTAAGAATGTGTGTAAAGAATTTTATCATTTCATTTCTTCCTTGTCAGAATAGTCCTTATGATTTAATACCTAATCTGCTAAAATTTTATGATGAATTTGCGCTGTTTTGAACTATGAACTGTTAAGGTTGAAGGACTCAAGCTGAAGTTTAATATAACTCCTCGAGTACCTTTTTTGAAAGAAAACTATCTGTTTATACATAAAGTTTGGAAAGTTTTAGAAAGAAGTTCAGTGACTCAATAACCAAGATAGTACGAGTGTAAATATATTCCATTTCTATTCAATTCTAGAGCTATTCCTGCTGTACAAAGACTTTCATGAGAAAATGCAATCAAAACATTCCTCTCATCATTACGTGAACGTGTTTATGCGTAAAAACCTTCAACGGTGTTGGGCGCAGGACTTTCAGATATGTCTTGCTACATTTACTGACTTGACTAATCATCTTATTTCTAATAGACTTGTAGTGCATCGAATAATATATGGTATCAGGAAAAGGGAGATTCTTGAAGGCAGCGAAAACGAAAAACATATACCCAGGTAGTTAAAAATCGTAGTAGGGATGACGTTATAAAGACAATAGAAAATACAACAATCATCTCTAATGCCCCCGACACCGGTCTGGGCGGTATTCAGTCCTGTAGTATCAATAAAACATGGATCAAAAATACAGTGATGATGTGTGTACCTACCAAACATACAAATCGGTAATAGTTGTTATTATCCGGTGCAGTACTGTCTCTGTTGTATATTTTCAGATGGGGGATGGGACCCACTTTCCTCTGATCGTTAGCGTCTAACACTTTCACTACAAATATAACATATACGTTTTTAAAATTCCTATTTTCTAAGTTACCTTTGATGAAGATTTTTGAGTTAGAAACCCGTGTTTTTCTTTCTTATTTTGAATAAAAACCAATACATTTTTTGAATTTAAAAGAGTTGAGTTCTATTCTTCAAATTAGATTATTACTGTCTTTTAAAATTTTAATAAGAAAAAGCAGATTCATAACTATATATGAATCGCCATGGTTGGGCTGTTTTCAGTACATCCGGACAAAATGTACACAAAACTGTAACAGGAATATAAAATTTTGCTTGGGAAATACATAGTATCAGAAATAAATGCACTGCTGTATTCTCTCATGGAATTAAAATGTAGAAGCCAAGGATTCATATCAATATTTCAATATACACTCAAATCTGCGAATAAAGACAATCCAAAGGAGAGAACATACATGTTTTTTATGGGTTTGTCGAAGAGTGTTTTTATTGACAGGAAAGTGGTCTTAAATACAAATGCATGTTTGACTGCAGTATTTAACTCAATTCATTTAAGCATGGAATAATAGGCTCAAATATTCAATAGTAATAAGATGAATATATCTGTTTCAGAGCATTTTTTTCTTACATGTAAACATCTGCGGTGTGTTGCATAACGTATAATTAAAGAAAGTTGTTTGCCTCGTGTCAAAAAACGTTTACAACTCGTGCTGTTGGAATTAACATCAATACACGTGGTCATAATTGTATGATCCAAACAATCAGCTGGACATTTTTGCAGCTCACTTGTCTCCGAACCTAGAATAAAATAATGGATAAACATAACTATATAGGTCTGTTTTCTTGTACTTCAAGCAATAGAAAAAAGAAATGAGTGAGAGAGACTAAAATTAGAAACCTTTATTTGCAAATTTTATCTATATGTTCGTTGTCAATTTAATTATAATGGTTTGTGGAATTTTGGTTTGGATACATAACTTACCTAACTTCGTTTTTTGGTCAGCTGCATGACATTGGTTTTTATGTTTTTTTTTTTTTTGTTTTTTGTTTTTTTTCTCTCCATTAATTATTGTGTGCCAAATAATATTAGTGATTCGAGCTAGGCAGTCAAGTTAAGTAAAATATTTTATTGGCAAAAAACGTAAGTTTCATAATCATCGCCTTGTAACATTTTGGCGAATCAATCTTTACAAAGTGTAGGAAAGAATGATAAATCAACAACAACTGCAACTATCTGTAGTCTTGGGGTGTACCAAATTTTGTGTCAAATGTTTCAAATGAATATTTCTTTTTCAATGTCAGATGCCTTATAAACACCCTGTACCTCAGAGCAATATATTTAGAATTGGTAAGAACCATTTACTATAAAAACTTAAAGGAGCAATAAAATCAAATAAAAGACTTTATAGGAGTGGTATGTACAATTTATTTTAACTAAATATTACAAAATCGATAGCTGGATACTAAATACAAACATACATTGTAATATCCCGATTTCCTATTTTATACCATTTGGGTAACGTACAATTATATAATCGATTTAAATAACGTGAAAATGGCAATACAGTATCCTAAATAATACGTATATGCATAATTTACATTCTTATTTATTGAAGCATATATTTTCTTGTTATTGGAATCGATGCAAATATTTGTTTTTTTTCCGATTTGATATTTTAATCCAAACTTGTCTAAAAATTTAACACACTAAATTCTGAATTTTATCTCAACGTAAACGTGAATGTTGTATGATTTGAATACATGCGCGTATACCAATCATTCAAGGACATCGTAATGTAGTGCAATGTAATGTTATGTAATGCAATGCAATGCAATGTAATGTAATTTAAAATGTAATGCAATTTATGTAATGCAGTGTAATGTAATGCAATGCAGTGTAATGTAATGTAATATGCAGTGTAATGTAATGCAATGTAATGCAGTGTAATGTAATGTAATGCAGTGTAATGTAATGTAATGCAGTGTAATGTAATGCAATGTAATGTGATGTAATGTAATGCAATGTAATGTAATGTGATGTAATGTGATGTAATGTAATGTAATGCAATGCAAATGCAATGCAAACTGCAATGTAATGTAATGTAATGTAATGTAATGTAATGTAATGAAAATGTAATGCAATGTTCTGTTTTTGTCCAGGGTTTAATTTACATTTAGATTAAGCTCACTTTAAATTTTACTGTGTATATTATTATGTAGTTTAAAAAAAGATGCGGGACGACATAGCCTTCTTAAATGCAAACTTTCCTTTAAATGCTAAGGATTAATGTTAACATTATAACCAATTAAAATACAAATATAATTCATGTAAGTTTATATATAGATGCTCTCAACGCGGATTATGAATTTACTCTTTTATTATCGTTATACTGAACAAAATAAAATCTGTCTGACTTTTATCTTATTTCATTCTCACCATGTCGTTAAAGACAGTGCTGTTTTTTACTTTCAGGTGTCAATGCATCATTATAAAATGAAAATAAACATAGCATATATTTTTGTTTGTCTTATCTTACCTGATTTTAGAGCGATATGGTAATTGTATGGCTGTACATATGAGTCAGTGTTGCATACGTTGTCATACACATCTTGTATTGTAAACTGATAACCAAACGGGTCCGCCTCTGCAAAAACAGAACAAAGCAATTTTAATGGTGTAGTATGTGGATTAATCGGTTATATAACCTGAACAGAAAACCATCGGTTATATAACACGTACAGAAAACCATCGGTTATATAACCTGTACAAAACCATCCGTTATATAACCTGTACAGAAAAGCATCCGTTACATAACCTATACAATAACCATCGATTATATAACTTGTACAGTAACCATCCAGTATATTACCTGAACAGTAGTAATCATGGTAACTTTGATGAAACGATATTACTGAGCTATTTCAAAATGAAGCTGTGAAGATGGGCTGAAAAAACTATTATATTTTTAATTTTTTCATTTTTGCTTAAAATTTAAAATACGGGTTTCATCCATTAAATTTAAGGGGAATTTTGGGGATTTTGTTTTATTTTTCCCAAATTTTTAAATTTTTAAAATATTTTACGATGTTATAAAAAAGGAGCCCCCAAAAAACGTTTGGGCATTGATTTTCGGGGGGCTAGCCCCCCGATTTAAAAAATCAGTTTTCCCGAGTTTTTTTTGGTTTTTTCTCTTTTTTTTTATAAAATTTCAAAAAATTAAACAACACGGTTCCCTGTTGGGGCCAGAATTTAAAACCCAAAAAAAAAAAGAAAAACCATGAACGAGCACTAAATTTATGATTTTTCTCCTTTTTTCCCCTTTTTTAAACAATAAGTAACCCCCCCAAATTTAAATAAACCCGATTTTATATTTCCAACGGGAAAGGGCCCCCAAACTATGATACAATTATGTAAATGTACAATATATGTACAAATGTATAATGATTATGTACTTATTGATAAACTGTTTATTCTGTTCCTTTCATTAAGAAAACTTAACACATGTTACGCCCAATACGCAAGGAGTTGTTTTGTATGCATAAGGTAAAACAAAACAACAAGCAACATAGAAGTAGATTTTTTTAATTATATCACAGTTTGGGGACCTTTCTGTTGAAAATGTGTCAAAGTTAAATCGTATACATAAAAAAGCACAGTGCGTTAACTGGAGTGCAGGTATTAGTTACCCGCACTCCAGAGCATGCCCATTGATTGGCTCCTTTTTGCTGGGGTTTACTTATTGTGACGGAAGAGAAAGGGAACGCGACAGAAATATCATATTCAGATGCTCGTTCATTAGTTACTTTTTCCCGGGGTTTCATAGTGTGACAACAGGGAACGTGTTTTCATGTTTGACTATGATACAAAAGAGAAAGAACATCAAAACACTCGGCAATCAGATTTATACACGGGGGCTACGCCCCCTCGTACAAATCAGATAGCATCGTGTTTTGGTGCTCTTTCTATTACTTAATGTTGTGAGATCACAATTGCAAATAGAACAGAAGCGAAGAAATGCTCTCTCTATCTAGAGAATTGAAACAAAAAAAAAAGATTTTAAGATTTAAAAAATCAAAAGAAATAGGCATGTATCTCAATGTAGCATTAGTAATTCATATTAAAATGCTTTAAAATGGATATACAGTTGAAAAAATTACTTTGGATGATACACATTAAAACTATTTTAATATTTGGATAATATAAAAAGTTAAAAAGTAAAACAATTACGTGTTGCTTGGTAGTAGACAAGTTTGTTATCCGTTGTTTGCCTGATATCTATGCAAGTATGTATCGACCTTTGCCCACCGAGTAAAGTAAATTCCTCCGATCTGAAAATACATAAAAAAGTCAATGAATATATGGCTAGAATGAAAATATTGTACATACAGCATACCCTCTGGCACGCTTTTAAAAAATTTTTTCAAGCGTTTATTGTTTTATGCACACATATTCTTTTAATTCCTAATTACAATCTGACACAAAATTGTCACCATAAATGTTCTGTATAAAAAATATGTTGATGTTTTTTTTTGATTCACGATTGCAACATCTACTAATTTTAATTTGTAATTTCATTCAAGGTGATGGGTGGTACCTTGAACAAGCCTTTGTCGACTCTTAAACGGCAGGATCAAACCGATCTAGCAATATTTTCAATTTTACCACCCTTCGTCGACCTTTACAAATTTTAGTGTAGAAGATTTATGTCATGTTTAAACTACATATTGCAATTGTTTAAAAAATGAGCATCGTTGTTTGATTTATCTTATAGGCAGTTCTATCATTACCACCGTATCAATACACTTTCAAACATGTCATATGTTTTCAAATATACCTTTAAACAAAATTCAGATATTGAATTTGCGTAAGGCGGTGCAGGGGTGCGGAAAGGGGAGTTGGGCGTGGACGGTAGGAGGGGTAATTAGCCTTTGCGTTTATTCAAATGACGAGCTTGCAATATTATGCTCACCTCGGTGAGAAAAATATTCCTTCTTTGCTGATTTAAATGTTGAAGTTGATAATTTCTTAAATATCATAAAAAACATATCTTATACGCATAATATGGACGTATCAAAATTATAAAGTGGCAATAGACGTTTTTTTTTGCAATGCACAATGTATAAATGAGTCACAAATCTATTTGGTTTTTTCAATTACAATGCATACATTATACTGGTGTCTACTGTCCCTTTTCAACTGTAAAAGTTAAAATTTACATTTTGATTTTTTATTTAAACTTATCGATTATATTCCTTTCACGTCTGAAATCAGTGCTATTGAGTTTATTTGTCAGGCTGTACAAAAATTTGAATAGAAATTTAAATAAACTAGGCATTTAAACATTATGCGTTTTGTCAAGATAGCCTCCATATTGTTCTGAAATTATATATTTATTTAATACATTCTTATATATTAACCTTTTCCCCATATATCTTTTATTTCTTATAAAAGGACAGTATTTACATTGGAAGTCATTTGTTATCGATTCAAATTTGTTGGTTGTAGCCAGCTTTAATTTCAGGGGATGTTGAATAATACCTTTTCAATAAATCATTTTCTGTCAAACTTGGCGTTCAGTTCAAAACTATTTTTTTAACATTACATACCATTAAATTGAATTTTAAAAAAGAAAAACTTATATATAAGATAGTTAATTGGAAAGAGTAAATGTTGTCACCACAACAAAATGTAAAAGACACGATTTGGGTGAGTCTTAACATTGATGAACATATTCAATGCAAAGCGATGGCACCCCAGCACCGGCTTGGAAAAAAAATTCAACACTGAAATAAGAATCATTAAAGCGCGTTCGTGACTGTGTCATTCGGTGGTAATCATAGAACATTCAACGGGACACTATTCCGAGCCATTCTGTGAAAAGAGAAAACGCCATGTTTCCGGTAAAAAGTTATGTTGCACATTTTGGACCTAGTCTGCAAAAAGATCGAATTCAAATGGGTAGATGATGATTACAATGATACCTATCTTAACCCATTGCTTCATGAGCATTTTCTGAAAAATGGCTGTTTTCATTGAAAAGTCTCCCGTTACAAGTTCAAATTGCTATAATACTATAAAAACTGCTTCAACACTAATCAAACTTGGCACAAATGTTGACTGGACCATTGTCCTTGCAACAACATGCTCAGACTTAAATTTTCTGTTACCATGGCAACGAGGGGACATCTCAAAATTGCCAAAAATCACTATTTTGCGTTGATTTTTTCCATCAAAATTGATTTCAAAGTGCTGCAACTTATCAATGGATTGAGATAGAGTCAAATGCTTCTCAGCGTTGGTTACACGTTACCTTATGATCAATCTGGGGTCATTTACAGCCTCTCACAAGTCCAAAATTTTCTTGGCGATGAGGGGGACTCCGCCCCCCTTCAAACCCCCAAAACAGAAGGGGGCACATCCCCCTTCTGGCAACCCCCTGATGTATCTTTTTGGTTGGGGGGCCGCGCCGAAAAAGAGGTCAATTTTTTTAACAACATTTCTCAAACAAAAACAAGTGTTTGGGGCCTAAATAAGGCATTTTTTCATCATTTGAGACAACAAAAGGGGGGGGGTGAAAAAGGCGTTAAAAGGCGTGTATATGAAGTAATGGGTTAACTGAAAATGATGAAAATACTTGAAATTACCCTAAATCGCGTTTTTTCATGTTTAAACATGGCCTGTCATATAAATTTGAAGAAAAATTGTTGTTTTGTAGATTTTTTTGATTTTTTTCATTAACCCATTGCTTCATGAGCATTTTCTGAAAAATGGCTGTTTTCATTGAAAAGTCTCCCGTTACAAGTTCAAATTGCTATAATACTATAAAAACTGCTTCAACACTAATCAAACTTGGCACAAATGTTGACTGGACCATTGTCCTTGCAACAACATGCTCAGACTTAAATTTTCTGTTACCATGGCAACGAGGGGACATCTCAAAATTGCCAAAAATCACTATTTTGCGTTGATTTTTTCCATCAAAATTGATTTCAAAGTGCTGCAACTTATCAATGGATTGAGATAGAGTCAAATGCTTCTCAGCGTTGGTTACACGTTACCTTATGATCAATCTGGGGTCATTTACAGCCTCTCACAAGTCCAAAATTTTCTTGGCGATGAGGGGGACTCCGCCCCCCTTCAAACCCCCCAAAACAGAAGGGGGCACATCCCCCTTCTGGCAACCCCCTGATGTATCTTTTGGTTGGGGGGCCGCGCCGAAAAAGAGGTCAATTTTTTTAACAACATTTCTCAAACAAAAACAAGTGTTTGGGGCCTAAATAAGGCATTTTTTCATCATTTGAGACAACAAAAAGGGGGGGGGGTGAAAAAGGCGTTAAAAGGCGTGTATATGAAGTAATGGGTTAACTGAAAATGATGAAAATACTTGAAATTACCCTAAATCGCGTTTTTTCATGTTTAAACATGGCCCTGTCATATAAATTTGAAGAAAAATTGTTGTTTTGTAGATTTTTTTGATTTTTTTCATTAACCCATTGCTTCATGAGCATTTTCTGAAAAATGGCTGTTTTCATTGAAAAGTCTCCCGTTACAAGTTCAAATTGCTATAATACTATAAAAACTGCTTCAACACTAATCAAACTTGGCACAAATGTTGACTGGACCATTGTCCTTGCAACAACATGCTCAGACTTAAATTTTCTGTTACCATGGCAACGAGGGGACATCTCAAAATTGCCAAAAATCACTATTTTGCGTTGATTTTTTTCCATCAAAATTGATTTCAAAGTGCTGCAACTTATCAATGGATTGAGATAGAGTCAAAATGCTTCTCAGCGTTGGTTACACGTTACCTTATGATCAATCTGGGGTCATTTACAGCCTCTCACAAGTCCAAAATTTTCTTGGCGATGAGGGGGACTCCGCCCCCCTTCAAACCCCCCAAAACAGAAGGGGGCACATCCCCCTTCTGGCAACCCCCTGATGTATCTTTTGGTTGGGGGGCCGCGCCGAAAAAGAGGTCAATTTTTTTAACAACATTTCTCAAACAAAAACAAGTGTTTGGGGCCTAAATAAGGCATTTTTTCATCATTTGAGACAACAAAAAGGGGGGGGGGGTGAAAAAGGCGTTAAAAGGCGTGTATATGAAGTAATGGGTTAAAGACTTCTTTGTCAAGCTTTTCCACTTTAATAATAAAATAACAATAAAGTTTGCATTGTAATTTGAATGCAACAATACAATCGTAACATTTGTTATATACTTTTATAAAAAAAATATTGATGAAATAAAATGCGTATTTTCATTTTCCGTATTTTCACTACTGTGAAGCATATTTTCCGTATGTTCATTGCAGTGAAACGTATTTTTCCGTATTTCCACTGATGTCTAGCCTGACTACTTTCTGCTAAATTCACTCAACATACAAGATTTAAAGAAAATTTCATACTGTGATGTAAAAAAAGAGAAAAATGTATAACAGAAAATTCAAGTTCTTTCTATAAATACAGGATTTACTTTCAACTTGTGGTACGGAAATTATCATATTTCACTTGTGGCTAACACCACTCATGAAATATTTATTTTCATACCACTCGATGAAAATAAATCCTGTATTTATAGTAAAAACATGAATATCCTCTATTTATTATAATATCACAATCTACCTACTTTATTACATATTTTGTATCGCCACGATTCTCAAAACATTCAAAATTTAATTGAGACACTCCAGGCGATATAGTAATTCCGGTTGTACTTGACACGCTATAGTAATTGAGCAGATGAGTAGAGTTGATATCCCACGTGCCATCATTGCTTGAGACCCACGTGCCTGTTAATGTGGCGGGAAAGGTACATTGGCATTCTGGAAAATAAGTGTAAAATTCGAATGTTAAAATATGAGCATAATTTGGTTTATGGAGCTGAGGATTGCATAATCACATGTTAAAGTGATGACGTAATATAGAAAATCCTTATAGGAATATTTACATCGAGAATAGATATATTGCTATGGATTTGTAAAATCCCCATGCATTAATATAATACATAAATAAGGGGAGCGGTGGCCTGGTGGTTTAGGTGTCTGCCTCTCAACCCAGGGATGATGGTTTCGTGCCCTAATCGGGTCACGATCATGTATCTTCATACGGCTACCAGACCTCGAAAGTGATTAAAATATGTTGCACGAACTTTTTTCGAAAACGAGCTTTTAAAACAATTATGTTTAAACCACTAAAATATAGATAGATATATTTATTTCGGCAAAGGGAAGCATATACATAGTTGACAATATAGCATAGGATAAAATAATGAGCATTATTAAATACTATATCACATACGAGTAAAACTATGACATGCTCACCAAAACCAAGGATAACACAAAAAAGGGCAAAAAAGCTCTTATTTCCATTGTGGTCCTTTGTATTGGCGGCATGACATAGAGAGGCAAACCTAAATATAATCATGTTTAAAAATACTAATAAATCATAAAAATGTATATCACAGTCAAATCTTGAGTTAATGATACTCCTGTTTACAGCTAGGATTTAAAACACATTACTAAAATTGTAATAAGATAAATAGCAGACAATTTAAAATCCTGAGCCGAAATATGTAAAAACATGTTTAAAATTTTTTTAAATACTGTTCATAAGATGACTTTTGATGGCAACCTTAAAACTTTGTAACCTGTTGATCTCCGTTAACTTTACAGGTAAATCATTCCATAATTTAATACCAGAGAAAGCAAAGGATTTAGAACCCTGGCCTTTGACCTTAGGTAGACAATATCCACCCTTTTGACTAAGTCTTGTACTATAATTATGTACGGAATCTTGCGAAATAAAGTGTTCAGACATGTAATCCGGAGATAGGCCATTTTTATCTTAAAAAACATGACACAACATTATCTGTTCAACTCTTTTGTGGACCGGTAACCAGTTAAGGGACTTAAAGTGGGATGGGTCAATGTGGGCTCTGGAGTCCAAGTCAAGTACAAATCTCATTATTTTGTTTTTGACAAGTTTGTAACTTATTTTTTAAAGACTGTGTCAAGCTATTATACCAAACAGAGCATGCGTAATCATAGTGACACTGAATAAGAGACATAACCTGAAGTTTCTTGGTATGCTGAGTAAGAAACTCTTTCTTGCGGTAAAAAAATTTTAACCGAGAGTTGGCCTTCTTAAGAACAGACTCGGCCATGGCGCAAAATGACAGATTTTGGTCTATAGTAATCCCAAGATACTTGATAGATGAAGTTGATTCATTAATCTACGATGTAACAACATTGAAACAACTGGTCTATATCAAGTATAAAACACAGAAATTTCAAAAAACTGAATAAAAAGGTTAACTAAATGAAATTGTTACAGTTATCTCCGTAGTTACAACATTTTAATAGTTATGCCAAATAAT
>NW_026863799.1:0-20000 GCF_026571515.1 Ruditapes philippinarum | reverse complement strand
TTACTATACAAGTATACAATAACCGATTTTATATATAAATAAATATAAATTTATCGGCATCGATCGATGCTTTGATATCTTGAATAAAACCCATAGCTTGTTTGGTCCGGCGAAAGAAAGAGTTTGTCGTTCTTCTTTGTTGTTTATTGTGGGGTTGAATACAGGTTGATATAAACAAACTAAAATCCAATTATATTTGACTTGGGGAAACGGAGCCAAAAAAATCATACATTTGATTTCACTGCTATTCATACTAATTCTAAGTGTTCGTCAAAACTTATTTGATGGTATTACATTCAAATATTTGAAAGCATGCTCATGTTTATGTAAACAACGGTACTGGGCCGTTTAAAATCCGGTTATACCGCGGATGACATGGGAAATCTCAACCCAAAGAACCTCGAACAAACGTCTTCTGTAAATTTAATGGTCTCTCAGTACCTTAAAGATATTTTTCAAATGTCGTATGGTTTTTTAAAACATTATAAAAATCTAAAGAGAATCACGTAAAACATATCATTTTTTATTGAGTTCATAGTTATTTTATTATATTTGTAAAGAATTCATGCTGTAAAGTGGCTGCGTCAATGTCTTTTCAATATAGATTCTATGTATTATTAATGGCCCGTTATGTCACAGAAATGCAATCAATTTTATTTCTAAAAATCTTTTTTACTTTTGTTATCTTGTTACAGTTTTCAAAATTATACTATTTTCCCATATACATGAATGCTCTGCCAGCAAATGGTATGATTATAGTTAATTAGTCAGTATTATGTATGGAAATCAAAATACTACATTGTTGTCATTTTGTTACCTTTACAACACATTATTGCACATTCAGTGCTACTTAAACATGTTACATACTCTAAATTTATTATTGAAACATTATTAAGCACATGTTTGACATTTCTAAAAAAATAAAAGATGTGGATTTCTAAGGCATAATGTGCCTTTAACAGATAATTTTGACAGAATATGTGATAGCTTGATATAAAATGAATAAATGAATGAATGAATGAATGAATGAATGAATGAATGAATGAATGAATGAATGAATGAATGAATGAATGAATGAATGAATGAATGAATGAATGAATGAATGAATGAATGAAATAGAATGAAATGAATAAAATAAATAAATAAATAAAGTGGCAATACACCAATTAAAAACGTGTTTAAAATTTCTTTAAAAAGAAATCGCTGTTCTGAACAATAAAATTTTAGGAATTAAAGTGAAATATATGTTCACTTAAAAAAATTATATTCTAATTTTAAGATCAAAGTCAGAATGTTTCTAAAATTAGAACTATGTACACAATTTTATATGTGATAGATAATTAAATATAATTAACATGGATTTTGCACTCGTCTGTATAAATCAAATTTTCAGTCTGCAAAGATGACATTTATCAAAATGAACATACATATTTTCTTTATGACAAAAGATTTGATTAAAGAAGCCTTTTAAAAGTGAGAATAATGCCGTATATTATATACCCATTATTGGATTAAACACGATATCTATTTAATATAAACCTCATGAAAGACGTTGGTATTCATATATCAATCTGCTTTTATCAATTAAGACTAAAATCAATAATCACAAACTGATTTCTTTTTGACTCCTTTTCAATTTGAAAGGTAAATTAAGAATAGAGAACATGATATCGATTTGTAAAGAAATCATTTTCTTTTCATTTCCTCTCCTTTTGTGGTATTGTAAGAAAAGCATCTACATAAAATTTGAATTTAATGTATACATTGATAAGTATTAGATGAATTTGACGTATGACGTAGAGGAATTTGTGAAATTATTATCTTTAATTTATAGCAACAACAACCACTTAAATGAGAAATTAATCAACATATGAGCCGTGTCATGACAAAACCAACATAATGGGTTTGCGACCAGCATAAATCCAGACCAGCCTGCGCATCCGCGCAGTCTGATCAGATTCCATGCTGTTCGCTTACAGACCCTATAACAAGTAGAGAAACTGATAGCGAACAGCATGGATCCTGATCAGACTGCGCGGATGCGCAGGCTGGTCTGGATCCATGCTGGTCGCAAACGCACTATGTTGGTTTTGTCGTGACACGGCTCAATTATGTACCTTGAAATAAACAGTTGGCTGGTAACAGTGGTTTGATATTCATTGCATAACATTTCAGATCTTGCGATCTTAGCTATAAAAAATCTTCAGCCATTATGATCCACCTAGAAAGAGTTACACCGCCTTCCCAGAATTCAATTATGAGTTGTTTCCCTTTGTTTAAATAAAAGAAAGAGAAAGAGTGGCAAATTTGTGCAAAGAACGAGTATGTACTGGTATAATACTACATATCATACCCCACTGCTATCATTTTGCTTGCACACTATCATAGCAATAGCTCGTCTAAAAACACGTGTCTTCTTCGAATCTTTTTAAGGTATGCATCCACATCACACCTAAAGGGCTATTCACCAGGCACCAGTGCACGTTTGTAAGGTTTTGTGTGTATGTGGGGGGGGGGGGTGTAGACTCCTTAGTGGGACTAGTCTACCAGAAGTTTGGTTTAAACATATTCATTTAAGGTCCATTGCAAAACAAGTTCTTGCAACTAATATTAATCACTTGTGAGTCCGCTTCCTGGAACCATATAAAAAAAACCTTGATCGCGGCCCGATTAGGGCTCGAACACATGATCCCTGTTTTGAGAGGCAGACATCTTAACTACTAAGCCACAGCTTGACATAATTGAATAAAACATTATTGTATTTATCTATTTAACATTTTCCAAAACGGACCCCTGTCGATTTAGAGCTAAAGGTAATGTACGAGAGGTGCGTGACCACCCCCGCCCACCCCATCCAATATGTCGCGGCAAAGCAACGCCCCTGGAAACACATCTGATTTAAATATATAATTATAATCAAGTCTGGCTACCTCTTAGGCCAATATCAAAAGTCAAGACCAGTAAGTTTAATCGATTAAATTAAATAACAAATTTGGGCAAGCCTTTAATCAAGTACAGCGGTACAAAGGTTGTAACAAATAAACATTTTAAGTACATGTTATATTCAAATAGATTCTTTAATAAAGGACTATTAGAGATATCGTATAATAATGTACAAACATCGTTTTAATGAAAAAATTGAGTCGCGTCACGACAAAACCAACATAATGGGTTTGCGACCAGCATGGATCCAGACCAGCCTGCGCATCCGCGCATCTGATCAGGATCCATGCTGTTCGCTATCAGTTTCTCTACTTGTAATAGAGTAAAAGAACAGCATGGATCCTGATCAGAGCGCGGATGCAGGCTGGTCTGGATCCTGGTCGCAAACGCACTATGTTGGTTTTGTCGTGACGCGGCTCAAATGACGTTTGAAAGAAGAGTTGTAATTCAATGTCTATTGTGGGGAGTTGAAAACATAATGTATATATATCAGAGTTGATCATTGATCATTTTACATTACATTTAAACGTTAGAGATTTAATAATTATGTTTTTCAATTATTTATTTTTTTTACTGAAAAAAAGAAGAAAAAGATTCCATATCTTATAAAGTCCTTTGTTCATATAATGTCAGTATTAGAATAATATAGATGTGCAGCAATTCCAATAAAATTTTTATGGTGAATATCTTGTTAAAGGCATTTTTTAGACATCACGTGACCTGCTCATTTGCATATTCCGTTAAGCAGCATTTGGTAAACATTTTTCTTTTAACGTTTATTTTCTTCTTCTTTTTTTTCCTTCTAATTACATTCATAATCACTTTTCATTCTCGTCTTCTATACAGTATAGAAGGAAAAGGTGTCTGCATAATCAAACCTGCATAATTGTATAGTGATGCAAATGCGATTATTTTTAGACTGGAACTTGTCCCAGCTTAATAGAATTTAAGAAGTATTCGAGCTTTGTGGCAATTAACATAAGATTCATATTAAGGTTATTTTAGCTTCGGGGAAACCCATTGTTAATTAAATTGCCATGCCATGATCAAACATAAGTTATGATCAAATGTTGTTATTTTGCCTCGTTCATTTACTTTAGGAAACGGGTACGAAACGCCAGGGGAGGTTACTAGAGCTACACCGGAGCTTTACTTGGGCAAAATGAAAACAAAAAATCATTAAAATTTATATGAAACATAATATAACTCAATATTAATTATACAATGTTAGATATATCTATGATATGTCTCGATAACAAAAAGTTAATAACATGACTTTACGTAGCTAAACTGCCCCAGACATCACTTTTAAAAAGAATCAAAGTTCTGTGTGCACTGTCGCATTTGGTTAGGGGGTACATAATGTTTGTGCAAATGATCACTAAAATGTTAAGTTACGTACTCAAAGCTGTAACCATTTTATCAAATATGATAACGGATACTACAATATACTACATTATACTTTAAAAAAACAACCAATCATAATGAAAATTATGATTTCCATCTAGCGTAGAAGACTCATGATTGGTTTAATTTAAAATTATATATGACGTCATGATGACGTCAGATTACTCTTATTCTCATTTAAATTATGTGATAGTAGCAGCCATTTTTATTTTAATTTCAGGTCTATTTATAGTATATACGACCGATGCCATAAATAATTATACCACAACATCGAGTGTTTATCATGCACGACCTTTTCGCGTGCACGTATAAAACGACTGACGGACCAAGTAAAATGTTTATGGCGGTTTAACGAAACCAGTTTGCTATGTATTTGAAAGGCATATTAATTAATTAGATATTTGATCCTGAAACCATTCAATCATTCAAATATGATTTAAGTAGATATAAATGAAGTATAGTTAACAATAAAAAAATATCAAATGATTCGTATAACGTCAACATTATAACATATCAATGTCATTAACTGAGTCAGTGACTGTCAGCATATTGTTTTTTAATTTTTTCTCATCTTGATTGATCTTTTCAGTTAAACTTGGTTTAGAAATCTCTTTAGCAATAGTCTTTATTGTGCTCGATTTTTTAATTTCTTGTGGGGAAGTATCAATTGTCACAGACTTTTCCTTTTTTCCTATTTCAAGTTTTTCCGGTGTAGGTGGCGCCTCAGATCGCCCTGTTGGAGGATTCCGCACAGAGTTACTATTTTCCTTCGTCCATGCGGTTCTATTGCTTGGAAGTGGCGGTAACGATATCGTGTTCTCGCGCGTCGCTGGTGGATCATCGGCGCTGTGTGGACGACCTGGTGTTGGTGTCATCATGGACTCCATGCCTGAGTCAGCATTAGTTTGAAATGTGCGCATGCGTGACAGGCGTAGACCTAACTCGGAAGGAGGTTGAACTGGAATAACTGGTTGGTGTTCTTTCCAATACACAGCACGATCTTTAAGAAATTGTTGACCAAGACTTGCAAGACCTCGTGTTTCTACCGCAGCATTTGTTGGCAGTTCTAGCAAAAAATCATTTTTGTTTCATTGGAAAGTTGAGCTCAATTGACTATATATTTCAAAATTTTGAATGTAGTAATGATGATTGACCAACAGTAACTATTGATACTGGAAAATGTTCAGGACAAAAGGGCTTAAAATATAAAATGAATGTCCAATTGGTTGTCTAAATTTTACGTTAAAAGTAGATATCGATAGGTATTTACAGCACGAACATTATTAGTCGATTAAAACATTGAAAGGAATAAATGCAAAAAGTAAAAATATTTTGACTTTCTCAGTCTTTTCAGTCGCATAATATTACTTAAACAATGTCTCATATCGAAAGTCACACATGTATATTTAATAGAGTAGTTGGTATTGATTGCCTTTGAAGTTAAGTATTGTTATTAGCCTTTTTAAAAGAAAGATTGCTAAACGCTAAATTCATTCAATCCCATCGTTCTTTCAATAGTAACAAAATACTTACTTTCCGTTTCAATATAACGGTCGAAGTATTTCTTGTCTGTATACAGCTCTTCCAAGTACTTTCTCATCGCTTTATCGTCACCGGAAAATGGTCTCACAGAGTTTGGTGCAGTGCGCATGTTCAAATCGCTCATTTCCGTTGTTTCACGTATTGGAAGATTACCACTGCGTTCATATCGTGAACACCAATGAGACGCTTGATGCGAGTCTTTTGGTGGGTTGTTAATCTACAAACAGAAGATATATACATGTGTATATTTATTTTTACTTAAAAAAATGTTTACACCATATTGAACGTGTGTATATGTTCTTTTTGTTTAGCTGTATCATATTTAATTCATTTTTTAAGTGAATGGAGCGTAAGTACAAGGGAGGCTACTATAGAATAACAGTTGGGACTACATATTAACATGCCAACGGAAAAAGACAAATCAATACAATAGGTGCGACATTTGTTAAAATAATAAAAATATGATTAAATAAAAGAAAGTTTGTAAAAATAAGCATTATTATTAATATAACAAAGTGCGTATTTCTTGGACGAATTGATAAATGGACCGGCTATGGTTGAAATGTGATTGATTCATCGACAGAAACTACGTACCTTCTGCATGCTGCCGCCAACCAGTATAAATTCGTCGTCGGATCCAATGTTCTTCTTGCCTCGAGAAATTCCCTAAAGTAGAAAGTTATACGTGCATTTTTTTCTGTATATTTTTATATTGCAAAAAAGTATTGCATAGTATGATAAGTTTTAAAGGATAAAATGTGATTAACACATACATGATGTACATTAAAAAAGTATAGTCTCCTTTTTGTCTCAGTCGGAATGGAAAATATCTTATTCATCAGAAAAATAATGAAATTTTAACTTGTTATTGTTGATAGTAAAAAGGGATGACGTTGATTCAATCAAAACACTATGATTGTTACTGCTGGTCTCTCTCCCTCTGTTACCGTGTTCCGACGGACACCGTCGTAGACTGGCCTTAGTTTAAACAACATTTATTGCAATTTGTATAACATCAATTTATAATAGAAGCATATACAAACACACTGATAGATTTCGGGGATCGGAAAACAAGTTTGACCATGACGTTGTTGTCATTAATCGTTGTTTTACGAGTATTTGTAGTGAATATGAAACATCAGTAAGTACGGCGGTCACGACGTGGACCATCCTTGTAAGACTGATTTAAAAGCAAAAACTGCAATGGGCAAGTTGGTCTGTGTCTTTATATAGAGTTATTGCCTTCGCTAGTGTTATGAGAGCTCTTGTAATATATACTGTATGTCGTAACTTTAAAACTTTAGATTAAACCATGCTATGTTACATTACCTGCAAACCTTCTTCATTTTCTGGGATAAATGCTTGACTTATCCTCTCTCTCCCACTCCACGAAGCCCTTGTTTCTAAAAAGAAAGAAGCTAACGCATTAAAAAAGTAAATAAACGTTTCATATATAATAGATAATAGAATATAACCTATATTTTATTTGATTTAAACAAAAATATCAAAATAACCTGTATAACATTAATTAACCACATCATCATCATCATCATCATCATATTCTTCATCATCATCATTTTCATCTCATCTATCAATGTTTCATTGACACATGGGTATGAGAAAAGATGACATACATAGAGACGCTGGTTTTATTTTTACGTCCCTTGTTTGACACGATCATAATTTGCATCTGGGCATTTTTGCTCAATCCGTTAGTGCTTTATCATAATACTGTTGATGCCTTAAATAGAGAATGTTACTTAACGAAATATCTGTCTACGTACTTGAGTTACGGTGCATCCCTTTACCGTCACTGAAAGTGTCTGATCTAAGAACCATTCCTGATGACGTTGACTTGGGCTGGTTCCCCTGTCGCTCTATCTGCGAGTTGTTGATATATATAGACTCGGGTTTTACGCCACCTTTGGAACCAGCAAAGAAAACCTACAAACAAAAGCATCAATATTGACAAAACTGTCTTCGAATTTTCGAAAAGAAACCAACCTTTTCTTATTTAATACTTATGTAATTCGAATCAACTAAAAATAAACATATCTCTATCTTTTATTGAAAGATAGCTGTGTCGTCTGCATTTTGTTTTTATATTTTAATGAAAATACTAGTACATACTAGTAATACTTTGTACTTGTAACAAGAAGGTGTTTTTTACCGGTACAGTGACTTTGGCCTCCCTTTCTGGCTGCGACTCAAATAATCTATCCTTTAATTTGAGTCGTTCAGCTGATCCGATTTGTCTCCCCTTAAAATGAAAAAAACATAAAGACATTCAGATACCGGATGTTTTTTCTTCGGAATAGCTTTTTCCACCATCGAGACAAGAGCAAATGCACCTGCCGCTGGTCTTTAATAAACAGAACTGTGTCTGGTCACAAAAGCTATATAAAAAGTTTAAAAAACAACTTTTGTGATAAAACTGTGACTTACACTTTTTTGCAAGTGTAAGATCGAAATATTCCATATAGAAAACAAGTCTATCACGCACACATAAAATGTCTATAAAGATAAATTGGTGTTATATGATAACTGTTATAACACCGCACAATTGTAATGTTGCCTTTCATTTGAAAATCGTGACGTTTATATAGATTATATACACAGAAACCGTCAATTTATGGTCAGATTACTGTATTGTAACATGGCCTTCGATTGGCTGCAAAAAGTGCATTTTTCAATGGGACATCAGGTGATTGGATGAAAATGTAATGTTTGCAAGTATGAAAATGATTTTAGAAACTAACACTGCATTATTTTCTTAAGAAAAAAAAAAACTGTTTCACAATTCATAGGTGTCTAGGATAAGTTCTCATTTGGAAATTTGTATTTAAAACAGTATATGTCAGTCCTGTGATCAGCAGAAAACTTCAGTGCAAAGGGGGTTTATCATCTTTGGGGACATTTTGCGGTCGACCCTACATAACAAGATCATTTTAATGTGTCAGGCGTGTCATTCTTCAAGAAAATTTACATCTTTAGCATGAATATTCATTTTTTTAGGTTGGTTCAGTGGTCATTTCTTATATAACGTAAGTCTATGGGAAAATTAAAACAGTAGTCTGACCTTATAAAGAAATCTCATTGTTTTCTCTACTGCAAGGAAGTTGTATTGCGGTATTATAAATACGTTATAAAGATTTTTGACAGGTTATATGGTTGTTTGCAATATAACTCTCACCCAGCTGCTCGGGTTATATTTGCAATCAACCATTTATATAGGGTCATATAATCTGTCAGGAATCTTTATAACTAATGGTATAATGTTTTAATAATCTAATTATGTGACACACATACGACATACTTTAATCTGATTAGGATCTAGGTCATTTAATGGAGTAGCGCGAATACTTTGTCCATCTTGCATGCTAAAAGCAACTTGCTTTCCGGATCCTGGACGGTAAGTCTGGAAAAAAGAGGAAAATGAATATAATGGAGCGAAAAAATAAACATGAAAAAGAGCTTGACAAACCAGGATAAAACCTTTTAGAAGTATTTGAACTTCATTTTTCAAAAAAGAAAAATGAAAAAAAGCACTGTAACACCGCACTTTGGGGTCAAACGCACTTTGGGGTCCAATTTCGACCCCAAAGTGCGTTAAACAGGTACATATGCATTTTTCAACATCAGGCAAACGACCGCACTTTGGGGTCAGAGAAAATTTATGTTCATTATGTTTTAAATAATATAGTGTAGTCAAAGCCAATGGTAAACAAAAATCAAGGTATTAAATAGACACAAAACATGTGCCCTGAATCAATAGGGATTTAAATGGTCTTGATTAGTAAGTGAAGAACTTTCACAAAATAAATCACCAAAAAAAGAATTTGTATCAATGCAGCACGCCTCCAGATTCACGCTAATTTTCATGAAAATTTTGAAAATTTATTTGAATGTATAATATTGTGGAACAACCAAAAGGAAGCAATTTGCACATTATCAATGGCACTTATAACTTACGTAAATTACCAAAAAGTTAAAATATGCATAAATAGCCCTTAATGCGTTAGTAACGCAGTAGGAATATAGTTGTAAATATTGAAAACTCAGTCATTGACCGCACATAATATGTAAAATATTACTTGAATCTTGAATCATTTTACATTTCCTATAATCGTAGTACATATTTCTCAAGTTTGATTTTATTGAAATATTTTGACTCATCTGGAGGCATGCAGCTTTAAGCTTAAAATATGTTTTTCTAAAATTTTCCATTTATTTTAAATTATTTTATGCTTTCCAGTGTTTTATTACAATATATCAGATGATTATATTCTGATAAACCACTAGTGAAATTTATAAAATATAATTTTCACTGTAGCCGGACTATATCTGAATGCGGATGAAAAGAAAATCATAACCAAATGGAATAACAGGCAGAAATAAATGCCGTCATACGTAAATTTGCTTATCTAGAAAAAGAAAATCAAAATCATCATTTATCATGTTAAAAATTTAACAAAATTAGAGTAATTTAACAGAACTATATTTCAAAACTTATGATGTGACGTCATGATATAATGACGTCACAAAGGAAAATGCGCGACGTTACGCGGCAAAATCAGTAAAAAAATACTTAAAATCACTTAAAAGCATAAAATAAAAAGAAAATTTATTTGTTTTACATATAAGATTGAAATATATTTCATTCGTGAACACCAGCTATTATATTTTCACTCGTGGCTACGCCACTCGTGAAAATATTGCATCTGGTGTTCACTCAGTGAAATTATATTTCAATCTTACATGCAAAACAAACAAATATCCTCTATAGAATGTACACCTTTCATTAACTCCATTGTTTTTAGCTAAATGCATCATTTTCCCGTTATTAGAGCGAGCTTCAGAATAATGTAAAATTCTCACTGGGGGTATAGAGGGGATTGTGGGGTATCGATCTCCCCGAGGTTTAAAAATAACATTTTAAAGGCCCATTATGCTTTTATTTGTTTTTCTTCAGCTTTTTTATTTTGATGTTCTTTTATATTATCAAAAAAATACACATTGGCCAATTACCTGATCTGTTGCTTTTTGACAATGATGAGTACAGTACTGTTATAGTGATAAGTAGTTTACATGTTTTATATGGAAGTCAAATACTACATTGTTTTGACTACTTTTATGACAAATAATTTCACATTTATCGCTACTTTATTCAGGTAACAAGCATCTTACATTCTCTGATACCATTATTTTATCATTATAAAATTCATCTTTCTAAAGAAGTATGTAAGATTTCCCATTAAAAAAGCATCTGGCGAACGGTTGTTACGGAGGGGAAAAAAATATTAACTGCATTTTATTTCATTCCTTACATATTTAAAATGGAGCTCAACATGGCACCAAAAGTTATCAAGTAAATGACTGACAGAACGGGATATTTTTCGCAGCATCTTTAAACTTTAGGAATACACGATTTCTGTACTAAAATATTTTGAACGGTGGCAAAAAAGTGACATTTGCAACTTTTTTTTTTTTTTTTGATTCTTTTTTTTTTTTTTCGTACATATTTTTTGTTGTTTTTTTTTTGTTTGTCATACATTTTTTTTTAGTTTTTAATACATACTTTTTTTAGTTTTTAATACATATTCTTTTTAAGTTTTGCATACATATTCTTTTTAAGTTTTGCATACATATTTTATTTTAGTTTTGCATACATATTTTATTTGAGTTTTTGGTACATATTTTATTTTTGTTTTGTTTTTTACTTTTTTTCGTACATAATTTTACATGACGCCATTTGCAAAGTAGAGGTTTGGATAATTACGCTATTTGTAAAACACCATTTTCAAACACTTCGCCATCTGTAAATTACAGTACCCCATTTGCAAACGCCATTTGCAAATACCAACATTTTCATTTTTTGAGGTATCAAAAAGATAATAACACTTTTTAGTATATATATATACAGAGACATAGATATTATCTATGTCTCTGATATATACATGTACATGTATATACATGTATATATATATTTTTTTCTAAATCAGTGGAATATAAGGACCTATTTAGATCTTTTATTGTGCATTATTGTAATACACCAGTCATTTGTAACCATCTCCCTTGCCCCCGGGGGAGTGTGGGTTAAAAAAGAATCGTGTGATGTCTGCGCTGTTCCGGGGCATAAGGCAGGAATGTTATTATCTGAATATGCCCCGCAGGGCGAAGATTTTACCAGTGGTCGGCTTGGTTTTAAGTCAATGCCCCTCCCCCCGCTATACTCAGGCGGTGGGGTTGAGTGGTGCATATTCATTCACCAATCAACAGCCCTTTCCAAATAGACACTAATATAATAGTAGATAATAATTAAAAAAAAATACACTAATTATATTAAATACATATGATTTAAAAAATGGGCCGAAAAAGGTCGGCCGAAACCAGACTTGCGCGGCCAAAAACGACTGGGCCGATTCCAAAAAATGGGCCGAAATGTGACCAAACTACTGTGCTAGTTTTATACTCAACTATGGGCTGTTATGAGATGTGAAGGCTGTTTTGATTGGCTAAAATATGTACGAAAAACCAAAAAAAATTGTACGAAAAACTTTAATAAAATATGAATGCAAAGCTCAAAAAAAAATATGAATGCAAAACTGAAAAAAATATGTATGCAAAACTTAAATAAAAATATGTATGCAAAACTTAAATAAAAATAAATGCAAATGTCACTTTTATTCCACCGTAATTTTGTTATATGAACAAATTATTATTATTGTTGGATATTTTAAGTGGTAAAATTAATGAAACTTTTATCACTTAAGCATCATCAAAGTATTGACCGCCATCTTGAACTCCACCTCAAATATTTCAATGTCGAAGATCGAAAATAAGTCAGTTCTCAGTATTTAAGCAGAACTCAGATTACACCTTTAGACCTCTGGAACCCAAAGTGCGTTGATATGTAGCATATTAACGCACTTTGGGGTCAATTTCTCGATTTTGACCCCAAAGTGCGTTTGACCCCAAAGTGCGGTGCGAAGTTTAACGCACTTTGGGGTCGGACCCCAAAGTGCGTTTGACCCCAAAGTGCGGTGTTACAAAGCACAACATTTTTTGTGGAAATATCCAAATAAATGAAAAGAAAAGAAATAATATGGTAAAAAGTGAATCTCCTTTTGTCATCATTTTAATATTAGTATCATAATAATCATTATTATTATCATTATTGCATTATAATTGTTGTGGTTTAATATTATCAACATCATCATTATTATTAACATAACCATCAACAACATTAACGTAACAACAAGCAACATCATCATCATCATCAATCTAACCACAACCACCACCATCACCACCACCATCATAATCAGCATTATCACCATCATGATCATCACAGTCACAATCACCATCACCATCATCACAATCACCATCATCATCATCATCATCATCACCACCACCATCATAATCAGCATTATCACAATCATGATCATCACTATCATCATCACCATCATCACAATCACCATCATCATCATCATCATCACCACCACCATCGTAATCAGCATTATCACCATCATGATCATCACCATCATCATCATCACCATCATCACAATCACCATCATCATCATCATCATAATCATAATCAGCATTATCACCATCATGATCATCACTATCACTATCATCATCACCATCATCACAATCACCATCATCATCATCATCAGCAGCATTATCATCATCATGATCATCACTATCACTATCATCATCACCATCATCACAATCACCATCATCATCATAATCAGCATTATCACCATCATGATCATCACTATCACTATCATCATCATCATAATCATCATCAACATCATTATCATCATCAATATAACCACAACCAACATCATCACCATCACCCTCATCATCACAATCAACATCATCATTATCAAAATAACTACAACCAACACCATTATAATAATCATCATCATAATCACAACCACCGTCATCATAATCATGACAAACATCATTGTTATTGTTATAAATTAGTATCATTATTACGTCAGCTTTCTTTTGTTCTTCTTCCTCCTCATTATTGGCTGGACCATAATCCCATTCTGCTGTTGGACCAAATTCGTCATCTTTATATCCCTGTTATAAGAGAAACACATGTAACTTTTTATATAAAGATTGATGAGCCCCCCAAACACTCAAAAATTGAAAACTTCTTTAATTTATAATATTAAAAACATTTTACATGATCACCCATATGGTTTGACTCCGGCGGCGAGAGTAAAAAAAATGCAAATTGCATTATAACTTGGTGCTTTGTAGCCATGTCTTAAAGGCCCATTATGCCTTAGAATTCTTTTACTTTTTATTTATTAAAATCTTGTTGGTGTACTTCAATAGTGACCGAAAAGTTAAAAGTTAAAATTAAAAAAAAATGTTTCTGAGGCATAATGTACCATATTGTGTCATATATTTCACTTGGTAATAGAATTACTCTGCAGCTGAATGTCGAATAAAGCTGAATTGTTTTAAGTTCATGTAAAGACTTACACCAAGAGGGCGCCCATCAGAATCCCGTATCAACCTTGGTAAACTGAAGACGTGCGCGAATCTTCTCCGCTTTTCTAACAGTTTTGCAAACACTTCTTTAGGAATTTTCTTGCCATCGCTGTCGCGCTAAAATATATGTGTTTTTTTTAAATAGATATATAAGTAATTGAAATCACCTTCATCTTGAGACTATTGTCTGTATGTGATTATAAATTATATTGTTTTTAACATGCAAAACTAAGAATATACCTTCATACATATTTTCTAAAAATTATAGAGTTTTTATAAAAGTTATATAATTATTTATAATTTACAATCTATAGCATCGTTCATTAGTAATAATGCTTGGTAAAGAATTCATTTCCAAATCGGCCATTTCTAATGATCCTTGGAAATATGTTTTTATAAGATCCAGTATAATATATTGCATAAATGCCGTGTAAATGTGAGAACATAAATGAGCCGTGTCACGACAAAACCAACATAATGGGTTTGCGACCAGCATGGATCCAGACCAGCCTGCGCATCCGCGCAGTCTGATCAGGATCCATGCTGTTCGCTATCAGTTTCCGTACTTGTTATAGGGTTTGTAGGCGAACAGCATGGATCCTGATCAGACTGCGCGGATGCGCAGGCTGGTCTGGACCCATGCTGGTCGCAAACCCATTATGTTGGTTTTGTCGTGACACGGCTCAAATATGAGAATACGTTTCAAACTAAATTTAATGTAATAAACAAATTGATAAAAGGTCCTGTTTTACAACCTACGACTACTTTATTGTAAAAAAAATCTAACCACAATATTTCCTTCCTCGTCAAAGTGGTATGCTTCGGGCAGTTCGCCACCACGGCCAAGTTTGAATCCTTTAAAACCATGTGCTGCCCAAACGTCCGCCTCCTCGTCCATGATCTGTTTCAAACGTGACTCTGACCCCTCTCTTGTGTCATCTGCCGGTGCCTGGGAGGTTTCAACAGGAGCGACTTGTATAGCATGCTTTGTATTTCCATCTACATCCGTCTATGAAATACAAGAAGAAATAAATCAATAGAAACTCAGATAATATTACTTACTAATATTTGGAACTATGAAGAAAAGTTCTAAAAGAAAAAATATTTACAAAATAATTCGCATATATAATTGTTTAATTCTGATCTTTATCACATACCGTGCCGATTTTGCGACTGCGTAAAATGGTATTGCACGGCCGTGCATATATTTTGACGTGACGTCATTTGCACTTTACAAACATACGATAAAGACGCGCTAAATGTTAGCGTTGCGTTATAGGCGCGTTAGTATTTATATAAAATTATTCTTTTGCACTTTAAACAATATTTATTTTAGGTATGTGATAAATAGAACACTGAATTCGTGTAATTCATTACTGAATTTATTGATCGAGTTGAATAAAATTATATTAAGCCAGCCACAAAACCTATTGAACTCGTTGAATAAAATAATATTGTGCTCTCCAGAGGCTCGCATATAATCTTATTGAACTCGTTCAATACTAGTAAATTCAGTATTGGATCTACACTAATTCAATACCTTCTATTAAAGATACCGGTGCATGAGTGACATAAGAATTGATATAGTTACCTCTCCCTCGTCGGATATGACAGTAGGCTGTACTCTTTCATGCCAGAAATCTTGATCATCTAATTCTCTCTCTAGACCTTTTTTAGTATGATATTGTACAGTAAACGGGGCTTCATTTATACGTGGATCACCTTTCTTTCGTCTCTTGGCTCGTCTTTTTGTACCACTGGCTTCGGCGTCCGTATCAGTATCCGAAGATTCTATATCGCTTGGGCTTCTTAATTTTTTCTTTGCCATTTTCTTTATTGCCTTTTTGCGCTGACGACGTTTTGAATCAATCAGTTCTTGTTGTTCCCGTGTCGTCAGTGTTTTAGTTAAATCGTGTCCATCTTCTCCCTTCATTTGACAAAAAAATATCATCAATAACAACAACAATAACAAGAAGAAGAAGAAGGAAAAACAATAACAACAAAAAACAACAACAGCACTAGATCGGTGACTGTCTATTTCATTAAGCAAAACTGGTAGAAATGTGCTTTTCTGTATTGCAATGCCTTTGACTACGATACCATTTTGTTTTCTGTTATAAGTAAGTAAGATAGCCTTCTCAAAGTATTTACATACCTCTTTCAAGTTCCTGCGTTTTTTCTTTCCTACGACTTTGGCATCTTGCAAACCGTCGGGAGGTTCATAAACAGCATTAGCCAATCGCTTACGCTAAAACATTACAAATCAAAACTTTAAAGGCCCATAATGATTGAAAAATGCTATCATTTTTATTTCTTAGAAGTTTTGGTATCTTGTTATAGTCTCCAAAAAATACTCATTTGTTATATAAATATCTATCTTGTGCATCTTAAGTTGTGTTGGCAATTGATATAATTATAGTGAATAAGCATTTTATATGGAAATCAAAATACTACTTTTTTTACATATCTTAAAGACACATAACTATATGTTAAGGGCTACTTTTTTCAGGTGCATAACATCTAACATGTACTTAATCCTTTATTTAAACATTATTAAAACATGTTTAATACTTCTAAATAATTAAAAAATAATGGATTTCTGAGGCATAACGTGCCTTTAAAAATGTCTGAAAATCTTAAATGTTAACTTGTGTTTTTATTACTATAGTAATTTCATATATACGTTATAAAAACCCTTACTCCTCGCAGTAATTACCTCCCTTGGTAAATTGTACTTATAAGGGGAGATCACTGCGTAGAAGATTGATAAAAACTGTGTACTGTTGTGATTATATTGCCACCAAACCAGTACAATCTTTGCACAGCAACACCCTTCGGCAGGCAAAGATTTTGGTTGTTATTAAAAGCAGTGTTACTGCAAGGATAATTATTACTGTTGTTGTTAACAGGGTATTTCTTTACAGAACGTCGCTATGCAGAGGTTACATTGTTTAATTCGAATGTAGAATTGCATTTATCAGGTATAATTAAGGAATTTGTAGCTTTAACTTGATGCTTGGAAGACACGCTGAGACAGAAAGAGGTTATCAGAAGACATTATCTCCAAGATTACCATTCAGACTAATGTAGATGTACTGAACTTACCTTTTCAAAAAGTTTCTTGGCACGTTCTTCCTTTTCAGATTCGTCTGTCTAAAAACAAGCAAATCAAATGTAACTTATGAATAAATATGAAACTATAAGCAACACACCAATTAAATATAACCTCCTGTCCGGGTAAGGGAGGTATGGGCCGGGGTAAACAATTTACTGGTGCAGACCTAAATGATGTCTTGTTTTAATAAAAATATGATCATCTTAAAATCTTCCGATGATTTTTTTTTCAAAGAACACTTTCTAATTATCCAAGAAACTCGCTCGTTATATACCATATAAAAGATTTAAAAATATGTGCAAGAAATTTGACTTCTTTTATAACTATTTCATTACTTATAGATTCTTATCTACTACCAATATATGTTTAGTTTTACTGATATTTATATATGTTTTGTTTTACTGATATTTATTGATATATACATTTACCTCATACGCATCACTGGACGACGAATTCCTCACATTCTTTATAACCTGAAAAATAGTTTATTGTACATTATTAAAACTTTTGTCCCTCAATGATACTGCATTGTACATTAGATGTCTTGTTTTCTCCCCTGAAAAGTAGCAAATATTACTTGAAATTTACCGACCCCCTCCCCTCCCCAATCGCCAAACTTGGAAAAAAGAACAGTTTACAAAATTTCCTTAGATAAAATTTACGTAACCTTCAATGAAAAGGAGTGTAACTGAAATATGACTCTATTTCCCCTGTCGTTCTATTCCTTTATTCACATGGAAAAGTTCAATATAAGACATTTTCACAAGGGTATAACTATTCAAATAAAACATGGCACGTAGCTATTGAAACAAGTTGATCGACATTGGATTTTTAATTCTTGAATTCTACAAGAATATATTTTATTTCACACCTTATAAAAAAATAGCCAATAAACTTCAAGCGTTGACACATATGAAGTTCCAATACAAAATCATCATTGGATCCAATCTTATAAATTTAGCCTCGTTTCCATTTCCAGCGTCCAAATATGTTCACATGCGTATTGTACTCTCATATAGCCTCGCTTTTATTAGTTTGAGAGTCCCAAATGTATATCGCACTGCATCTAGCCTCTTTTTCATTATCAAGCGCCTCGTCCAATATAGGGTTTTCAGCTTTGTACTCATCCAATAGAATTCAGTACTTTTATTCAACGATGTATTATTACCGCATATAACCTATCTGTAGCCCTTTATCAACAATGGCAGTTAATATGTACACTTTTACTCACCTTACTAATTTCTCGCTCAAGTTGCGGCATATCGTCGTCTGCTTTCTTGTCTCTTGTTGATTCCTTCATCCTTTGTTCCTTCTTCTGTTTCTCAATTCTTTCTTTTTCTTTGCGCTCTCTTTCTTTCTTTATTCTTAACAAAGCCTGAAAAATCGACGAGTACTCTTGTTAAAGAAATATTCAGGCTTTGAATAAAGTTCACAGTTAATATTATGTTTGTGACGTACCAAAATATACACTGCTTGCTGCTTTATAACAGATAGGGTTTTTAACTTATGAATAGTAAAAATAAGAATTAAACTGCAAATTCTTAAAATTCCCTTTAATATATCAACTTTTCGGCTGAACAGTCTCCTTCATGGTACATATATAAATAATAAGCAATAAACAGGAAAATTATGTCAGCGTCACATGACGTCAAAAGCGACGACGACAAAATCTATCAAAGAGTTTGACGTAATAATCATAGACAGGATCAATTTAAATTTAACTTATGAAATGATTACGTATGTTTCTTATGATTGAAAGTTCCTGACAATAGCAACCGGCAATCTCCGTACTATTACGTATTGCTTGTGAGTAATTTCGGTTATTTCCGGTATCCACTGGAAACCCATAATTGTGCTGATAATCGAAGAGATCGAAGAGAACAATATGCAGGACAAAATCGGTTGCAATAATTGCCATATTGTTGCTAAAACTTATACAAGGATTTTATCAAAATTTAAGCATTGACCTAATGAAGTAATGAAAGTAAATAATAAACAACAAGGTGTTGATTATGACAATGTATCAAATATCTAAATAGAACATGACTTAAATAAAAGTCAAAATATTTACCATGTCGTCGGCATCAGGTTTTGGAGTGGTGGGCGGTATTGGCTTTTTCCCGGGAGGGAATTCGATTGGTGGCTGTTTTTTCGTTGGGGGTAATTCGTTTTGTGGAGTCTTTTTACCCGATGGTACATCTTTTTCCTGAGTTTTTTTACCTTTTGAAATCTCTTTCAGAGGATGTACTGGTTCACCTTGTTTAGAAGCCACGACATCTTTATCCTTGAATTAAACAATTATAATCATTATTTTGATTAGGTTAATATAGAAAAAAATGACTACTAGTGTTATTTCGTAAGTTAACCATCACGATAGAGAAATGAAGTAAAAAAACACAATCAGACGATTTGCCGAATACAGGGGGCAATATTTTCGAATTTTATAATAATAATACTTTTTTGTGTATTTCACACTTTTAAAATG
>NW_026863798.1:0-30300 GCF_026571515.1 Ruditapes philippinarum | reverse complement strand
TATGTAAATGATTATAATAACCACAAAAGTGTCTGGTTAGAATGCATGAACTGCTGACATCATCCAGTTGCTCTTCCAAAACACCAGTGGCATCATCCAACACCGTTGGCATCATCCAACACCGGTGGCATCATCCAACACCGGTGGCATCATCCAACACTGGTGGCATCATCCAACACCACTGGCATCATCCAACACCGGTGGCATCATCCAACACTGATGGCATCATCCAACACCAGTGGCTTCATCCAACACCGGTGGCATCATCCAACACTGATGGCATCATCCAACACCGGTGGCATCATCCAACACTGGTGGCATCATCCAACACCGGTGGCATCATCCAACACTGATGGCATCATCCAACACCAGTGGCTTCATCCAACACCGGTGGCATCATCCAACACTGATGGCATCATCCAACACCGGTGGCATCATCCAACACCAGTGACATCATCCAACACCGGTGGCATCATCCAACACCAGTGGCATCATCCAAGCACCAGTGGCATCATCCAAACACCGGTGGCATCATCCAACACCAGTGGCATCATCCAACACCGGTGGCATCATCCAACACCAGTGGCATCATCCAACACCAGTGGCATTATCCAACACCAGTGGCATCATCCAACACTGATGGCATCATCCAACACCGGTGGCATCATCCAACACCAGTGACATCATCCAACACCGGTGGCATCATCCAACACCAGTGGCATCATCCAACACCAGTGCATCATCCAACACCGGTGGCATCATCCAACACTGGTGGCATCATCCAACCACCAGTGGCATTATCCAACACCAGTGGCATCATCCAACTACAGTGGCATCATCCAACACCGATGTCATCATCCAACACCGCTGGCATCATCCAACACCACTGGCATCATCCAACACCACTGGCATCATCCAACACCGCTGGCATCATCCAACACCACTGGCATCATCCAACTACAGTGGCATCATCCAACACCGATGGCATCATCCAACACCACTGGCATCATCCAACACCGGTGGCATCATCCAACACCAGTTGCATCATCCAACTTCAGTGGCATCATCCAACACCGATGTAATCATCCAACACCGCTGGCATCATCCAACACCACTGGCATCATCCAACACCACTGGCATCATCCAACTACAGTGGCATCATCCAACACCGATGGCATCATCCAACACCGCTGGCATCATCCAACACCACTGGCATCATCCAACACCGCTGGCATCATCCAACACCACTGGCATCATCCAACTACAGTGGCATCATCCAACACCGATGGCATCATCCAACACCTGTGGCATCATCCAACACCACTAGCATCATCCAACACCGGTGACATCATTCAACACCGGTGGCATCATCCATCTCTGCTGACATCAGTGGCATCATCCAACACCGGTGGCAACAAGTCATTAAACGCTGCTAATGTTCACAGATTAAGCAATTTAACCTTCAAAATCTTCCCCCCATACATCGCAGTTAAGCAAACATCCCAGGTAAATAGGAAAATTATATAACTGTCTGTCATAATCACATCATAATTATAGAGATGCCTGCAGAAATATAATTATCTCCCTATGAATATCTCATTCTAAATATTTTAGATATGTTATAGAAGAGAAGGTAGAAAATATATGTAGATAAAATATTTTCTTTTACCTGAAATCTTTTGGGTTTTTTTTTGTTTGTTTGGTTTTTTGTCTGTTTGGATTTAAATGCATACAGAAAGACTAGAGCTGTAACATTAAAGTTTCTGTGTGTGTTTTTTTTTCCACTATTTTATCTTCATAATAACTAATATCTCTTAAGTTTTTATTTTGGATAAAAATAAAATACATGTAGATGTATTATCTGTTACAAATACTGTGACTGTATTTCGAAGTTTACATGTAAGAGTGCCACCTGTCTTTCTCTGTATTTCAGACACTATACCTTTTGACTGTAACTACATGTATGCTTGCTGGAATTATATGAGCCGCGTCATGACAATACCAACATAGTGCGTTTGCGACCTGAGCATGGATCCAGACCAGCCTGCGCATCCGCACAGTCTGATCAGGATCCATGCTGTTCGCTTACAATGTAACCCTATTACAAGTAGAGAAACTGATAGCGAACAGCATGGATCCTGATCAGACTGCACGGATGCGCAGGCTGGTCTGGATCCATGCTGGTCGCAAACCCATTATGTTGGTTTTGTCGTGCAATAACCAATTAATAGAATTCAAATCCTCTGTACTGCAGATGCAGCAAAAGATCCAAAGTCAGTTTCCTTTTTAACCACTAAGCATTCCAGCTACATCTCAATTCTGTGTAATCAGTTATATTACTGACAAACAAAATCTTAAAACAATTTGCTTTGAGAGTAAGTTACATAAGATTTGTTTGTTACAAAACTTGCAAAATAACATCTGTTACAGATTAAGTAAAATATGCAGAATGTGTATTGGGCTCTTGAAATGTAAGACTTTTACCCTAAGGTGTCTAACTCAACTTTAAAAAATATATAATTAGCCTATAATCCCATCAACAGTGAAGTAACTTTTACTTTATAACAATTGAGTTACAATTGTGTTACAGTAAATCAGCTCTACACCAGGAAATGTTTGTTAGCTTGTTGAGGAAGCAGCCTCAAGTAAACAGCTGATATAAGTGTAATAATCTACAGTATATAATGTTGAAGGGGGGAATTTATGCTACTTCAATCAAATATAACAGTTAACTATCTAGCTAGACAAGTATGAAGCTGCATGTGGCCAGGTTTTGTCATTAACAGTTACGAACAATGATTTTCATGGAGTTCCCGAGGATCATTCATATGTAGACCGCAGGCATGATGTGGTGGTTTCCCATGATTAGGTCTATATATAGCGGATATTTCTCTCTGGGGAATAATATCCTCTCAGTGTCTAATGGCATCTGCAGAATCTGATAGTGATATTTGAAAAAAGAAATAATCTTTTTTCAATTATGAAATATTAAAAAAATATCCCATCTTAGTGCCAGCTTTCATGAAGATAATACTTTAATAATTTTGATAATGTCAGTATTTGAAGATATGCCCTTAAAATAGTCTTTGAAAATGTGAAAAAAAAATTGACAGGTGGTTTCTCTAAAACATAATTGGTCTGAACTAAAGAAATAAATGCTTTTGCTTTGAAACTTTTGTTTTTTGACGCTAAAACACACTGTAATGTCACATGGCAATTTTTCAAGCTTCACTGCTAGAAGAAGACATCAGGTGCTTGTCCGTGCTTTATTTCATTAAGGCACAAAGGAGCACCTAATTTTTTTGATGAACGTGCAGGCATTTTCAACCAAAGAAATCCATATTCAACATTTTGTTCTGATAAAGGCTATTGTGTGTTACGTCAGAGTGACAGACTTTTTGTATGTGTTGCGTTTATACGTTTGCATGTATGTTTCACTCCTGTTGACTGCATAAATTTGTATTCCTATTAAAATTTTGTCTTGGGAGCTTGTGACAATACAACTTTACACATGATACAACCCATCAACACATGGTACAACCCATCAACACATGGTACAACCCATCAACACATGATACAACCCATCAACACATGGTACAACCCATCAACACGTGGTACAACCCATCAACATGTGGTACAACCTATCAACACATGGTACAACCCATCAACACATGGTACAACCCAACAACACATGGTACAACCTATCAACACATAGTACACACTGTCAACACATGGTACAACCCATCAACACGTGGTACATCCCATCAACACATGGTACAACCCATCTACACATGGTTCAACCTATCAACACATAGTACACACCATCAACACATGGTACAACCCATTAACACATTGTACAACCCATCAACATGTGGTACAACCCATTATCATGTGGTACAAACCATCAACACGTGGTACAACCTATCAACACATTTTACAACCCATCAAAACGTGGTACAACTCATCAACACCTGGTATAACCCCATCAACATGTAATACACCCCATCAACATGTGGTACAACCCATCAACACATGGTACAACATATTAACATGTGGCACAACCCATCAACATGTGGTACAACCCATCAACACATGGTACTCCCCATCAACATATGGTACAACCAATCAACACGTGCTACAACCCATCAACATGTGGTACAACCCATCAACACATGGTACACCCCATCAACATATGGTACAACCAATCAACACGTGCTACAACCCATCAACATGTGGTACAACCCATCAACACATGGTACAAACCATCAACACGTGGTACAACCCATCAACACATGGTACAACCCATCAACACGTGGTACAATCCATCAACACGTGGTACAACCTATCAACACGTGGTACAATCCATCAACACATGGTACAACCCATCAACACTTGGTACAATCCATCAACACATGGTACAACCCATCAACACGTGGTACAATCCATCAACACATGGTACAACCCATCAACACGTGGTACAATCCATCAACACATGGTACAACCCATCAACACATGGTACAACCCATCAACACATGGTACAACCCATCAACACATGGTACAACCCATCAACACATGGTACAATCCATCAACACATGGTACAACCCATCAACACGTGGTACAATCCATCAACACATGGTACAACCCATCAACACGTGGTACAACCCATCAACACGTGGTACAATCCATCAACACATGGTACAACCCAAACAGGTTTGAATGTATCCTCTACACATTGCCACCTATTAGCAAGACTAATTCTTGAAGATAGGTAAAGAGATACAAATATATATGTCAACTATATTTCAACATTTGAAAAATGTATGTAATCATAATGACTTACATATTTATCTTCTGGTCCAGCATCATAAGTAACTTCCCCAAACTTTGGCGGTAAACTGCCCGATTGTACGCGTTCAAAACGCAGTTGTACAGGACCCTGAAATTACAAAATAATGTTTTAGAAATAGAATATATGCCAAATATATATGCATAATATTTTAAAATAATCAATTACCCAAAACTTAAAACTTTTTGCTTTCTATTAACAAATTAAGGGTACTGCAATGCCAGTTCCATTTTTCTCTGCTGATATGCAACAAAATGTTGTCAATATATGGACGTGAGAATCAAATGACTGGAAGTTTTATAGCCTTTAAAAGACCCATTTCTTAATGCTGCAGGGCAATAATACCACCCCTTAAATACCTGGGCACTGCATACAACTAACATTCCAATCTCAAATCGAGGCCTTACATCCCACTCACATGTACTCCTTAAACAACTGGGTGTTTCATACCACTCACATACCCCTCAAACACCAGGGTGTTGCATACCACTCATATACCCATCTCATACTTGGACCTGTATACAACTCACACACCCCTCTCATACCTTGGTTTTTTTGGGGTTTTTTTGTAAACAACTCGTATAACCCTCTCATTTCTAGGTCTAGTATACCACTCGCATAGCCCTCTCATAAATGGGCCTTGTAAATTCTAGCTTACATACCTTTCACATAAGTAAACATCATTTTTATTTTAGTTTCTCAGTAAAGCTCTAACTACAATATGAAAACTACTTTTGACCTTACAATATTTCAGGCTTGACAGGGCTTAGAATGCCACATAAACCATGATCTGTTAGCTATAATAATGTCTCTGGTTCATTTTTTACAAGTACATTAAAAATTTTATTAACCCTTCAATACTATAAATATCTTAAATGACCCTAAATATCTTAAATGATCCTAAATATCTTAAATAAACTTGTCTGTGTTTCAATCTGGCTAAGATCATTTATAATTTATATGGATTATTTCAAATGTACTGACTAAATAGTGACCAGTGCAGACCAAGATCAGGAGCTGTGGGATTGCGCCAGCTGATCTAATGGTCTGCACTGGTTGCCACCACCTGGGTTATTGGTTAAATGAACAATTATTACAAGTCTATCATCAGCATGATGAGATTAACAATATCATTTCATGCTAACATGCTTTCTATTTACATTATAGAAATCGGCTTCTCAGTTAGCAGCAAAGATTTGATTATTAACATATCTCCTGAATGTACACTTCTGCCAGGAAACATGCTTCTTTACACAAGAAAACATATTGTTGCCACACTTTACCTGAACTACTGTATGTAAAAAGAGATTAATTTTAATGTTACTGAACATGAGAAAAAAGGAATGTATTGTATATAAAAATAGCAGCCAGTTGGACTGCATGCTGCATAATGCTCCACTATATAATATAGCAAGTAAAAATTTAACAAGAGTCTGTAATTGGCATTAAAAATCTTAAATACATAATAATGAATTATAATAATTTAGTAAGTTAATAAGGGTCTTGGACAGCCGCCTGCAAATCATAATCATAAGAAGATCTTAATTCAGTGGTCTTCGAGAAAGATCTTGTACACATACTCTTTAACACTACACAAAGGGATGTAACTCTCCCTAAATCCATGTCCATTCTGTTATTAGACATTTTGAGACTTCTCTGTGTAAAGTTGCGCACAACCCCATGACCAATTGGGTACACAATCAGGGATAATATAATAATTAGAACAGCCCCCTATTCAATAATCAAGCTGAGAAATTATTTCACTGTAAAAGTATTCAAAAAATTTTGTTTCAATTGACACTGTCTAAGTGGATCTTTCCTTTTAATGAACCAAGTATTTATCTTAAAGCAATTTCGCCTGAATAGATACTTTGTACAAGTAAAATGAAATACTTTACATCATTTACATCAAAGTGAAAGGTAGAATTAGTGTTTTACATCAATAATTAATGCTTAAAAAAACACCAAACAGCAAATGTGACTAAATACATGATGTACATTAAATAGAAGACTTTCAGCTACACTAGTGGAGTAAGACCTCGGGTGTCCTGCTCAAGAGGCACCCTAGTAAAAAAAAGTGACATTCCGCAGGTGAGCTGGATACCTTAAAAGCCGAACATTAAAGTGTCCAAAGTTACTTACAAGATTTGAAGCAATTAGTGAATTAAGGGACAAGTTACTTTAAGTCACCTTCGCTACTCAACTATGCAGATTTACGTTGTATTTATAGTGTATATGGAGAAGAGTCATGTTAAAACTTCATGGCAAGCTTAAGCTTAAAAAAAATAAAATATGTGTATAATACATAAAAGGTTTTAACTTCTATGCTTCTATTGCTTTTGAGAATTTCTTTTGAACTTAACTAACTACTGGTATAAAACTGTAATTAGACAAAATGAAATCTCATTAATGTGGAAGATCAAGTTCTGCCAAGGAAAACATGAAAGGGAAAAAGCAAGCATTAAATTAAAGACTGTACTTGGTAACATTATTCTAGGTATATGTCATTACACATGAAAAAGTTGGCAACAATCTTTGTTAAACAGGTAAATAGCAAAGGTAAGTGAAGGTGTTTTAATCGGGGAAGTTGAAGTGCCAAAAATACTCTCTCCCAGTGATAAGAATAGAAACTACACAGTCATAACTTGAGGTAATTACATGTACTATTATCAACTATGCCATCACAAATATACACATACATACACATATATATTTATCATCATAGTTGAGGTTATTTTCTCCTTGTCCATGAGTTCATAGCTCTCTTTGGCATGATGACTCTAGATCATATTTATTTATTTAAGTGTTATATAATAATTCAATATGCAACTATTACTTATAATGGTAGATTGTATGACTTTACTTGATACAAATTTATTTTTGTTTCATTGTGTTGGAAGCCTGGAAGGCAATGTCAGTGAAAAGCTTCTTGCACAAAGAAACAACAGCTTGCCCCTGATGAGGTTTGAACCATTGCAACCATCATCCTAAGATCACTAGTCTGATGCATTAACCACTCTGCCACTCTGACTGAACATAAAATCTTATGCCTTATCATAATTCCAGTGGTGATCGCAAGCAATGAAATCCAGCACAATTGCCATCATGCACCAAACTACATACTAGAACCATTAGGTTATTATTGTTAATTGATTTGAACATACCTGAAATTAACGATAAAGATAGAAACGTTCCAAATTTAAAGTAGGACAAGTTTGTTGTAATTTTCATGTGGTACAGCACTGGTTATGTACCCACAGGAATAATAATCAGGAACATAATTTGAGACCATGCATAATGACCAGTTGAATAACCCCAAACTGTTAACATGTAAAACAAGTATACAAAACTTTGAGTTAAAACAAGAGCTGTCCAATAGACAGGACCCTCGACTTTTCACAGATTTTGACAGTAAGGAAAGGTGCATAACTCTGTAAAAAGATAACACAGAGTGATAAACCTTTGTCCATAATGTATTATAATCATATAGTGTGTGAAGTATCAGAAATTTTGGAGTGCAAAAACATGAAGTTTCAACCTTTAATTCCCTTCGCAAAAACATAATTAAAGTGTGATGCCACAGCTTGGATGAGTTTAACAAGAGCTGTCGGTAGGACAGCACGCTCCACTATTCTAAGTGCTTGATAGTAAAAGAGCCTTGATTATGTTAAATTTCACAAAAGGGCTAATTTTTTTTATAAATTCATGTTATAGGCCTTAGAGAGAGTCTAATTATACAGTATTGGCTTGACTATTTGGAAGGTAATGTCACAAGGGTGTTTTATTGAGTATAATAATACTAATTACCTATGAATACATAAAATTGACAGAAAAGGTACAAAGGCTTGTAATTAAGATGTTTTATCAAGTAAATCACTGCTTTATTATTATGAATGCATAAAATTGTCCCAAAAAAGGCACAAACCCTTCAGTAGTTATGGAGATAACAGCTTACAAGCAAAACTTTACCATGAATTTTTTAAGTTGAAAAAGGGAAGAAAAATCAGCCTAAATGCAAGATAGAATTATGGATCTTTGTCAGTGACCTACAATTCTGACCCTAAATGCATATGTGAAGTTTTAAATAAATATCTTTAATAGTTATTGAGATATGTAAAACTTGCATGTGAACATTAACCAAGAGACTAAGTAGAAAAGGGGATATGAATCAGCCTTAATGCAAGATAGAGTTATGGAACTTGGTCAGTGACATACAATTATGACCCTCAAATTATGACCCTAAGTACATGTGTAAAGTTTCAAGTAAATATCTTTGAAGACCTTTAACCTTTAACCAAAATCTCTAAGTTTCAAAGGGGCAAATAATTCTGAAAATATTGCAGACAGAGCTATGCAATTTTGCAAAATGATGTACATTGTTACTATAAAAAAGTATTGTAAATTTCAATTGAATATCTCAAGCAATAATTGAGATATTTGACTTTACAAAAAAACTTTATCCAAAATTTCTAAGTTTCAAAGGGGCATAATTCTGTCAATATTGTAGGCAGAGTTATCTAACTTGTCAATCTGATGAACCTTGTTACTATAAATAAGTATTGTAAGTTTCAATTGAATATCTCAAGCAATAATTGAGATATTTGACTTTACAAAAACTTTAACCAAAATTTCTAAGTTAAAAATGGGCATAATTCTGTCAATATTGTAGGCAGAGTTATCCAACTTGTCAATCTGATGTACCTTATTACTATAAATAAGTATTGTAAGTTTCAATTGAATATCTCAAGCAATAATTGAGATATTTGACTTTACAAAAACTTTAACCAAAATTTCTAAGTTAAAAAGGGGCATAATTCTGTCAATATTGTAGGCAGACTTATCCAACTTGTCAATCTGATGTACCTTATTACTATAAATAAGTATTGTAAGTTTCAATTGAATATCTCAAAGAATAATTGAGATATTTGTCTTAACAAAAAACTTTAACCAAAATTTCTAAGTTAAAAAGGGGCATAATTCTGTCAATATTGTAGGTAGAGTTATCTAACTTGTCAATCTGATGTACCTTGTTACTATAAATAAGTATTATAAGTTTCAATTGAATATCTCAAGCAATAATTGAGATATTTGACTTTACAAAAAACTTTAACCAACTCAGACGCGGACGCTGACGCTGACACCGGGGCGACTACAATAGCTCTCATATTCTTCGAATAGTCGAGCTAAAAATGAAACTCTCCCTTAACTTATTATAGTCAAGCTTAAGATTTATTCAAACTCTAGATATATACTTAATGTTTTAATCAAACAAGCACTTAATAAAAATCTGACAGCCGCCTGCTTCAATTTGATATTTTCTAAGTGTAAACATTAAAAACTTACTCAGAAGAGGTCATTTCACACAAACTCTAAATAGTCACTCGTTTTTTTTTTTAATGTGATTGTATCAAGCTAAGACTGACAGCTAGTAATTAATTCAATCATTTTGCTTTCTAATAAAAGATTTCTGATCAATAGAATGATCTGACAATCAGACATTAGAGCCTATTTAGACACATGATAACCATAACTATATATATCACCTGTCAAATATGTGAATGAAGAGTCATTTTCACTGTCAATCACAGTTACCCATTGAGAAGACAGTCTAATTGGATATAAACAGAACAAAGAATCAACCATATATATCTTAATTAAAATAACCTAGTATGATCTTCTAGTGATTTACAATGGCCATCAGCCAACTGTCTATATTAATGAAAACAGTCTATATTAATGAAAACAGGAAATAATGCCACAGTCATAACAAGAAAAGCATTGATGCAAAGCATCAAAGGGCGACGCCAAAAGAATTTGATCCAGATTTGCACCTAAATACTTAACAAAAGATGTGTACTTTACAGCAGTACCATTACATGTGACCTGGAGGCTAGGGCCAGGTTAAGTTGAAACTTAAACCAAAAAAGAATAGACTCTGTCTTGCCAAGATGCAAAGGCAATTTATAGTCAATTAAGCAATCTTATAAGACTCATGTTATAAGAAAGAATTTCTTCAGATTTAATTTATGAGACACAAGGATTCCTGAGTCATCAGCATATAATCACTGGCACGAGTATCGGACCTGGGAAGAAAAAATATGACCAGATGACCAGATTGATAAAAAAAAAACTGTGTTTATAAAAACCAAAATAAAAAATGTAAATAATGATCCCCTTTAAAAATATACTTTCAACTTGAAGTATATTTTAAAGGGGGTCATTATTTACATTTTATTTTGGTTGTTGACACTTTTAAGATGAACACAGGTTTTTTTATCAATCTGGCCATATTTTTTCATCCAAGGTCTGATACTCGTGCCTGTGCATTATAATAAAAGCTTATTGCTTAGGGTTGAAGACATGTAATTGACATATATTAGATATAAAAGAGGACCTAAAATGAACATCAGGGGGACAGCATAGGTACTCAGAGCAGTAGTAGAATAAGTACCAGCCACATCAACCAGCTACTATCAGAGATAAGACTTAAACCATGTAAGAATGTCATTATATATGGCAGATGCTTGAAGTTTCATGAAGAAGAAGAAAAACAACTTCTTCATGTGCAGGATAGTGTGTTCAACTGTATCAAATGCCCTTTGTAGATCTAAAAGTATCATGCAATACTGCCTTTGTCCATTTCAAATAATGCAATCTGTTAAATGAATCAAACATGTGTCAATTGAAAAACCACTTCTAAACCCTGACTGAAACTGCCTGACCATGACTCAAACCCATGACTTTCAGAAGACCAACTGAGCTATCCGTCCTGCTACACATTTTCTCTTTAATAATGAAACAGTTCTAAACCACAACATATTTCCCCACTATATCGATTTGTGTTCGTGAATTTCTTATGTTACAGAGCATATAGGAAATTGAACTCATGCTTATATGCAGTCATAGGATGAGAAAAACTTTGAGCTTGACCAGAACTCATTAACCTGTGACCAACATAAGAAGAAATTTTATGAGGCTGATTTGTATTTTGCATCAAGGGCACCGGGCAAAAACATGAAAATGCAACAAACAAACCACTTTGTGGTAGATTGTATTTTCATGTTTTCATCTGGCGCCCAGTTACTTTTTGTACTATGTTGGTTTTCATGTGGCACAAATCACCCCACTATAAATTTAGTGCACAAATTTATTCAAGGCAAGTAACAATCTACTCTATGTACAGTCTGTTGTCGCGTTGACTCAGGAGACCTGGAGGTTGAGACCGGTGTCTCTTCATTACAAATAGATAAGACAGAAGCTGTCCTTTTCAAACTATGCACATGTTAGAATTCAGAATATGATTTTTTGAGACTTTATTAATTATATTGCTTGATCCAAGTTTAAGGACATTTTCAATCAATACATGTTTTATCATTTATAACTTTAAATGAAAGTCTCATCCCTTTAATAATAATGACATAACTGTATCTCTTTAAATGCAGAAAAATTATAAGTCTCAACATATCAATATACTACTGTCTAAGATATACATGTACATGCACATAACATTAATAATTCCCAGTTTATATTAAATAAATATTTAATCCTAACATTAACATTAACATGCTTTTGATGACCTTACAACTGGTGAATTATATACAACAAAATAGTATTATAAGTAATACCTAAGATAGACAGAAAAGAACAAATAATTTAGTAAACATAAGTTACTTCCCCTTAAAATAAAGAAAACCTGAAACCCAAAAGAACACGATAAGCAGCAAAATTATGAAATGTTGCAGGTTCAATTTTATCAAGCCATGCAAATTAATGGTAAAGTATTCATAAAAAAAAATAGATGGCCATGTGTCAGCAGTAATTGCAGAAAATCGTATAGCTTTCAACATCCGGATACTGGTACACTTTGTAAAAACAACCATTCTGCGCAACAGATAAATGTAATAAGGATAAAATCAATAGGATAATCGTTTACAACAGTTTCATTACCTATCCTTATACTCAATTGCAGGTGAACTTTCTTCTTGTAGGAAAATTTTGAAAATGTATAAATGATACGGCCTCAATCTAGACCACAACGATATTCGAAATCCGGGTTTTAGTATTGTCATTAAAACTAAGGGACAAGCTGTTAAACTTAACCCGCAATTTCGTGAAAATAATATCACAATGCACATGCTTTTTACATAAAGTTATTAAATACAAATATAACAATACATTTGTTTACTTGATTTTTACGAATCAAAATAAAACTAATTTACACAACATGAAATTAACTGCTAATAATAACAGCTCCTTCCATAGGCAAAAATAAAAAGCGTTCCATAATAGACGACGCCGCTCACCGGCGTCGCCAATAATAACATTCTAGAGCTTGACTACATTCAGTGAAACATTGCATTCTGAGATAGGTACACAAGATCTTGATTATATGTTCTTCCTCTTTTTTTATATATTAACAACCCTAGCTTTATATTTTAGAGCCAACTTACTGGTTACACAGTCAAAGTCAGATCAATGGAAGATAAAAATTTATATATTCGCTTTAAATACCTATGACCATACCTTAATTACTGAACAGATCAATTTTGTCAGTAAATCATTAATATACAGTTTGTGTAATATCTATATCAAAATTTAATACAATGTATAATAAACAAGAACTCTCCAAGGAGATAACTTACTGTATTTAATATCGGATAGTAAGTAACAAAAAAATAAATAAATATACTGCTTTATAAACATAAAGCAATAAAGTCATCAGCACATAAGGTGCTTGAGTAAAAATGACAGAAAAGGGGAGATAATTCTTTAAAATATACATGTATTCTAAAGAGCCAAATTGCCATACAGAGGTTGGTTATAATGTTGAGTCTAAAGTATTTAAATATCCCTGCAGGTAACAATGAAGATACAGTTGAAAAGGTAAAAATAACAAAATCTCAAGCTCAAAGACCCTGAATACGTGGTCTTAATTAAGCTCTCCTATATAACTAATAATATAGTCCAGCCAACATGGTACTATATATAGATTTGTACCTGATAACCTGTGTTTCTATGAATGTTATTGCATCATTATTTGGAAACGTATATCACTACTTTCGATAATATATTTAAGGGCATGACTGATGACATGACCCGGTTCTGTACTCTTACTGCCTCAAAGGGCGCATATCTGGACCCTCATTTAGTATAGACTACCTTACCTTACCTTACCTATGTTTCTGATATAACATATTTCTAATGGTCTGCAACCATTAAATGTTTCTTACCAACTTACCCCCAGGGAAATTTTGCTTTTAATATAAAGCTGTTATAGTGTTTAGATTTCCTTCAGTTTTAAGTGTTTAATAAGTTGCATAAAATTTTAGAAAACATTTTTCCAATTAAGTGTTTACAACTTGCTAATATCTGTTTTAATCATAATTTCAAGGGGCTCACGAGGATCCAATACTGTTATTATTAAAATCATTAAATAATATAATTTGAGGTGAGTATCTTAATTAGTGTTAAAGTAAAGTATCAACAAAAAGTATATCATTTTGGAGACTGTGTACAGAAACATCTGAACTTAATATTTCACAAAAATATGACAAACTCTTTATATAGTGGGTGCAAATAAACCTTTTTTCAGAACTTTCCATTCAAAGGATTTATTCAATTTACAAAATTATGAAATTGTTTATATTATTATAGCTGAATTTATGGAATCTGGTCAGATGTACTGCATAGCTGGGGTCTTTAATGGCTGAAAAGGCTTTGCTTACTTGCACATACGTACCAGTAAATCATTCTATACATACATAGGCTCGATTTTGAACCTGTCAAGACCTTCACATTGTATTGTGAAATCTTCACCTTTACAATGGAATACTATCTTTGTTATATCTGCCTAAATCAATTAATTCTAGCATAATCTGATTTATGTAATTCTAATATTATACTGATTGTTTACATTGCCGGGAATTAGATGGAATTATATTTTCTCTACACTTATCATAGTGTTATGAATTCCCTTTGTAAGAGTTGCCATAGGAACAGGTGAGCTTTGTTTTCATTACAGAAACATATATTTCTATTGCAAGCATACAATTCGAAAAACTGTACCATACTGCAACACACATGTAATATAGACACTTTATAGTTACCATCAACTAGAAAACTTCGTGTTATATTGAACTGTATAAATATTGGAGAAATACCTGTAAAATATTCTAAATCATGGACAGGTGTATCAACAATTATCATACTTATATAAAATACAACATTTATAGATGTGAGGCTACTGTTCATACATTATTAACATTATGATGATCAATTTCTAAAAGTGCATTCCTGCAAATCAAGTTATATGTACAACAGTTACTCTTTAGGTCTTACCCTACTAAAGGTATACAATAACCATGTCTTGCTTTGACTTCTTAACACTTCCATTCCATAATATTAAATTATTTGTGCATGGGAGGCGGGTAAGGGGGGGGGGGGGTAAATTTGAAAACTCGAAGCAAAAAAAAACAAATATTTACAATAGTGCATAACTGCCAGACTGCATGATTGCAAGGTTGGCCTTGCTCTATGCTGGAAACAGTTCAAGATCCTCAATCGTTATATAAAAAGTGGGGAGCGGTTGGGGGGAGGAATCAACCATAAATAACTTTGATATATAATTAATACTTACACATATTACAGAAGCATGTATAGTAATTTTCTTTAAGAAACTTTCAACACTACTACTGTATTTTCTAACTCATAACTGGCTTATAATCAACAGTAAAAAGTTATTCAATCTTTCCCATTAGTGTATATATGCCAAATTTATTCCTCGTTAAAGGTAATAAATATTGACAGTTAACATCTGATAACCATAAAATGTTAAAACTGGATTTTAAGAGATTAAGTGCAGTGTCATTAAAAGTATCATTTGTTAATATACTTCAGTGCAGTAACACTCAAGAAGCAATCATTCTGTTTTTTCAAACGTTTTAAAATACAATATATTCATGGAAACTGGCATGTATGTTATAATGCAATATTTTTTTTTACATGGTTGACTTTGAAAATTTGTGCCACATATTTTATTCCTTATTCCTTACACATACGATCAATAATTATGCACATATTCCTAAGAATCATTCATGGCCTCTTGACTTATAATAAAACAAATTTTAATATAAGAAATTAGGCTTTCGATTATGTATGACTTTACATTGAATATATGGTCGCAATTCCCAAGCTGACAACATTTTAGGACCAACACTGTTAAGATCATATGGCGACTTTCCAGCTTTACTGGCGCAGGAAGATCTCAGGTGCCCTTCCATGGCATGAGAAATTGTTGCACCTTTTAAGGCTTTCATGATTCTCTCATGGAGTTTGCAATTTTCACCTTTTGACTATTCTAATCATAGATCTTAAGAGATTTCCATTTTATAGAGTCTTTGTAATTCTAGTCACCAACTGGGACATACGATATCGTACATCCCAGTCACCAAGCAGTTTTATTTTAGAAGATAATTTGATCATTCATTCTCTATTTTCATCATTTCTATGCAGTGTTATAGGGTTATACATGAAAAAGAAATAAGAAAAATATTGAAATTCTACATTAATTTTATGAAACAAAAAAATATGTTATAATCATATACATGTATACATGTTTAAAGGTAGCAATCAATACCCAATTCCATCCAGTTTTGAATTTTGAAGTCTTAATGTTCCATGACATTTGTAGTCCTGATTATAATTTCTTAAAGATTTTTATATATCTCCATAAGCTGGGTAAATAATCTGGCCATTAATTAGTCCAAGGCTTTTCCTTAATTATAACCTTTAATGAAATTGTTCATCATACAATCTGGACAATTCATAATCAGCAAACAAAAGTTAATTGAATAAGGGTATGATCATACTGCATTGATGTGGTACACTGTGCAGGGTGAGCTGACAGGTGCTGACTTTTTCACAGGTTTTGGAATCAGCCCAAGGGAAATTACACGCATACGGTTATATATGCAAAAGGGGAAGAAAAAAATACTTGATGTTAAGTCAATTTTTTGGAAAACTGCATGATTTCAGAAAAATTTTTCCTCTGGGGAAGCTGCCTGTAAACGGCTCTTGCTATATAGAAGAGAAAAAAGCGCCTGACACCTGCTGACTGTCCCAGGTAAGACAATTAGGAGAGTTTATAGAGATGAACATTTCTTTGTAAGATAAATTATACTTGTTATGTTACTGACATATATACATATCCTGGTATTTACAACAACAGAAATAAAATGTGAGTACACCAAACATCTTATGGCAAGTTCAAGGTTATTGAACCATACTAAAAATGTCTGCAATGCATAACTAACATGTATCAGGCACTGGAAGTGTTATATTTTCACCTATCAGCATTATTTCTTGGCTGTTTTGTAAATTCAAGGTTGTTTGGGCAAAAATTATTGCTCATAAGTTGATTCTTCTTCAATGAGATAAATAAGCAGTATGCAAAAATCTCCCTCCATTTATCAAGTATTGAAAGAGCTATTCATGAAGTATTTGATAAGCTGTTATGAAGAGTCATAAAGCAGACAATAAAATAAAGAGATCCTTTAATTAATATTTAAACTGCTGGCTTCCTGAAAGCATTTAATAACAACTAAAGTAATGGATAATAGAAACATCAGGGTTTATGAAAACTATACCAGCCATATGTTTCATGTTACACCCCCACAGATCAATACAAGAGAACAGATTTTTTTTCTTCTTCTTACTTGTATTTATAGTAATATATTGTAATTTCAATTTACAAAGTAAAATCTAACCTAAATCTATTGATAATTAATAGTAAATACTATGTTATAACATGTTTTATGTAAGACTTTAGCATTTCTAAACTAATACATTTAACAATTATTCTTATATCTACAATATTTATGATGCAGTGTTTTAATGCTTTATTAAATGTCTGTTATATGTACACCAGTATATTAGTACATTTGTATATTATATTATTCACCATTTAAATAAACTTAATGTCTGTAAAATAACCTTTTAAGGAGAAGAATTTTATATGACTTAGTCTTTCGTTCTCATCCTTTTCTTTGAATATATTATATATATTTGTATTCTGACTGTATTGTATTATGTATATCATGTAAATATTAGGGAAATAAATATGTTTAAACTAAATAACCTTTTGGTTAACTATTGTCCATCTATTAATCTGGACAAGAAAATGATTCATCATTTATAAGGAAAATTTCAAAATATGTACAGCCATGTAGTTATATTTGTAATTACAAAATGTATTTTTTGTAATCTGTGTCTATGAAATAAAAGAAATATTCTGTTCCGTTCTGTAAAATGTACTGACTGAATAGTGAACACTTAAGTGCAGACCTTAATTTGTGCTAGTTGATCTTGGCCTGCATTTGTTGCACATGTACAATCTGTTGCCACAGCATTAAAGGGGTTAAGAAAAAACCATTTTGACATTAACTTGTTTTATTACATGCTTTTCGGTGGTTTATAGAAATATATCAGTGATATAATGGTAATTTCACCGTTTGAAACAGTGAAATTACCACTTTGATAATTTCACTGTTTTGAATTTAACCCTCTTACATTTCATTTCAGTGAAATACCAGCGTACACAGTACTGGGAACCAACTTAATGATGTGACGTCGTAAATGATGTCACGTTATATTATTATTTGGCGGCGCTTTTCAATCAAGTATTAGGTTAAATGTATTTTTTTAAAACGTCTCTTTTGCATATAATAAAAAGAAAATTTGTTTAGTTTAGTTTAAGATTGAAATATATTTCACCTTGTGAACACCAAAAGTTCATTATTTCACTCGTGGCTGCGCCACTCGTGAAATATACCTTTTGGTGCTCACTCGGTGAAATATATTCCGATCTTACACTGAACTAAACAAATATGCCTTTTATCTGTAAAGTATGACAATGAGTGCATTATTGACAAGGGAAGAGATTATCAAAATATTACATGTATACATTGCAATCATGTTAATTAATATACTTTATTTAATGATAGTAGATTACACAGGGCATACAAATGTAATAAGAATTAAAGATCATCTAAAAATTATATTAAAACAGTAACATCAATAGGATTTGTGTCATTAACCCATTACTTCATGAGCATTTTGTAAAAAAATGGCTGTTTTCATTGAAAAGTCTCCCGTTACAAGTTCAAAATTGTTATAATACTATAAAAACTGCTTCAACACTAATCAAACTTGGCACAAATGTTGACTGGACCATTGCCCTTGCAACAACATGCTCAGGCTTAAATTTTTCTGTTACCATGGCAACGAGGGGACATCTAAAATTGCCAAAAATCACTATTTTGCGTTGATTTTTTCCATCATAATTGATTTCAAAGTGCTGCAACTTCTCAATGGATTGAGATAGAGTCAAATGCTTTTCAGCGTTGGTTACACGTTACCTTATGATCAATCTGGGGTCATTTATAGCCTCTCACAAGTCCAAAATTTTCTTGGCGATGAGGGGGACTCCGCCCCCCTTCAAACCCCCCAAACAGAAGGGGGCACTGTAATCCCCCTTCTGGCAACCCCTGATGTATCTTTTTGTTTGGGGCATCGCCAAAAAAAGTGGTCACTTTTTTTAACAAGTCCGGGCCCCCATTTCTCAAACAAAAACAAGTGTTTTAAGGGCCTAAATAAATGCATTTTTTTCACCATTTGAGACAATAAAAAGGGGGGGTGAAAAAGGGGGTTAAAAGGCGTGTATATGAAGTAATGGGTTAAGTTGCAAATTTGAATGTTGATAAACCAGTGGTATTTCCTGTGCTTGAACTATCAAAATATTCACAGACAGGTACACATGTATTATTCAATGCAAAGATAATTTAATAATCATTTACACTTATTTCCTGCACTACACGTACTATTATCATGCTCTTCAAAGGTCAAAAGCAAAGCCTGTTGTTAAATAATGAAGAGCTTATAACAAAAGCAAACAAAAAAACCTGAGGAAATCAATTTGTAAATAGCTTTAGTCTTTGTCTAATTAGAGAGGGATCAAATGAACTCATTGATCTTTCCTTGTAGATTAATTATATTAGATATATAAGCCTCTATCCTCTATTACCTAGGTACTTTACTAACAGTCTCAATGGAATGTTTGTATACTATTCATTAATTATTCAATAATAGGCAATAATGCATTTCCCTTACATATCGATGGCTCAGCGCAAAACTCAGCTAAGTCCATATTTCACCTAAAATGACTTTTCCATAAATTCTGAAAGCTAATCAAACATCCCTTGATCTCTGAAAATATTTTGAACATATTCCCTGTAATAGTAATTATATTTGAATTTCAAGCAAACATTGCTAAGTCAAACTGATCAAATTAGTTACTGCAAAACTAGATTAAGTCAAGTTAGTATGAGTTTTGCACCAATTTTTTTTTCAACTCACACAAATTTGCCAGTGCAAAACTAGTCTAACTTAAGTGTTGCACTAAGTAATATTATGAAGCTATAGCATGTAGTTCTTTTACAACATAGAAAATAAGAAATATTCCTTTAAAATTACATTTGCACCACCCTGTTTTAAACTTGCAATAGTTTTGATGACCCATATACATGTAGCATTCGTATATTGTAAAGCCTTAATTCAGTGAGGCCCATACATTAGTGTGACATCATTTTAAGCTATTGCAAGAAGTCTACAATTTTTTGCTATTATGACTTGCATCGCATCCACTTGTGAAGAAGTTTAAGTCAAACAGTGTCATGAATTAAAATGAAAGATAAAAAGAAGTATTGTTTTGTAAGTTGGCATAGAGTAAGAATTTAGTTTATCCTTTGCATTCTTTGACAGACCCAAACCCTAAACAAAGTTTTGGAAATTTAAAAATCTAGATTTGTGTCTTATTCAGAACCAGATTTAAAAAGGCATAATTAAAAGCTATTTTTAGATTTTATAATAAAACAGATGAGGACTTAATTTTAGCTGGAGAATATGATATGCACTTAATAAAAATAATATTCATAATTGGCCAATGCAGTTAACTGTAGCCACTCGAAAATTATTGATTTAGCTTTTATGTGTTTATTTTTTTTTATATACCCTTCTTAAAATAAAAAGAATAGGAAGTGTTCTCTACTTGTATATAGCTTGATTTTGAATGATACTGCATAAAGTTGTTGAAATTTACAAACAATATTACTTTTAACAAAGTGCAAAATCTAAAATAACAGGGCCTCTCAAAAATAGATAATTAGAAGGACATAATATAAACAATTAAACTATGAAGTCAAGGTTATGTAGATCTTACCCTTGAATTTTAGCATTTAACATAGTTCATAGTCTGTTAATATTGCAATATATCACAATATAATTTTTCTTTGCAATACCCAGTCAGGGCTGTCGGATAAAAAGTTTTAAAATAGTAAGATATCATGACGTGTGACACAGTTCCATAGAAACCAAATCAACCAAAATTATTTTTTGTTTCCAAAACGAAAGACGGCGATATGTTTTTTGGGAAAATTTCACATAAAATGAGACTCTTATCAATTTGATTATTAAGCTTAAAGCAGCACGCCTCCAGATTCATGTTAATTTTCATGAAAATTTTGAAAAATGCTTTTGAATGTATAATATTTGTGAAATAACCAAAAGGAAGCAATTTACACATTATCAATGGCACTTACAACCCACGTAAATTAACCCAAAAAGTGGTCAAAATATGCATAAATAGTCCTTACTGCGTTAATTACGCAGTAGAAATATACTTGTAAATACCGAAAAATCAGTCATTAACCGCACATTACATGTAAAATATTACTTGAATCTTCAATCATTTACTTTTCCTAAAATCTTAGTACATATTTCTCAACTTTGATTTTATTGAAATATTTTGACTCACTCATCTGGAGGCATGCAGCTTTAAACCATCGTGACCACAATCTGCGTACTACTGTCCTTGTATGTAATATTTCTTGTACTGCGAAGTCACTTACATTCGTGGGCATGAAATTTCGTGGTTTTATTTCAAAACAGGCATTTTCGTGGGTTCTTAAATTTGTGGAGTTTCAATTTTCTTGTAAAATATAAAATAAATCACCTTATACATTTTTGTAATCTACACTTTATTGCCTCGCATATTACTAACCGTACATGTACATATCTTACGCTGTCAATAGATTTAATCCTTGCCTCTAGGCATTCATTACACAAAAATCGGCGGAAAAGCGCCAATGCATGTTTGTAATATATAGAATAGAGACATGGCAAGAAGTATTTGTTGGGATAAAGTTTCGTTAGATCTTAAATTCGTGGATTGACCTTAAACCACGAAAACAACGAAAATTCGTGCACCACGAATAATAATGATTTTACAGTATTTGTTTATTTATGATTATCAGATAAAAATGAAGAATTATAAACAACATCAATTATTGTTTATTTTTCATTTGTCAAATATTAATTATTCATATTTTATGTACAACTGTCTGTCCATTATGCGATTGATAGTCAACCTTTTATTCTCACAAATCTTTGTAAAAATCAGTGACATATGTCAAAATTATATGTAGTTAGCGGCAGACTTAAACTGTGCCAAATACATGGGAAAACGCTCCTGAGAGCATCCCAGAATATAAAAATTTTCCGGGGGAGTAGCCCCCTTTAGAACCACCAAATTGGCCATACAATCACAAAATCATGAGGACGGGCCTGCTAGTCCAGATTAAATGAAAGATAAATTAAACAAAGTTAAACACAAATTAAATAACAGTTCTACACATGTGAAAGCTGTGAATTCTCATTATTAACATAATATTATTCAATATTTGAACTTAAGAATGATGTGTGAATTTCTAGATATTGAAAATTGTAAATGGACTTTGTGGATATGGAAAATTGTAAATGCTATTATTTTACAGAGCATGCTAAAATAAGAGTTTATAAATCTACAAACTGATGAATTTAATTTATCAATAGTAGGGCTGTAACTTTTACTTGCATTAAGATCCAGACCATGATACTTATACGGTTCCGGTATATGTTTTAAACCTCTATGATCACTGGCTCATGATTCAAACCTATATTAATCAAAATTCTAATAACTCTTAAAACCTTTAAAAATGCTTTTTTTGTTCTACAATTTTTAGCTTGTCTATTCGCAGAATAATCGAGCTAGTGCAGTCACCCATTTGTCACGTCGGTGTCCCAGTGGTAAAGTTTTTACGTGAAAGAAAGTATCTCCATAAACTACTGAAGGGAGTGCATTGAAAATTCATACACTTGTTCTCTGTGATTATTCAACATGATTGGCACAAGTCCCATAGCTCTGATTGCTTTTTTAGCATAATTATGCCCCTTTTTCAACTTAGAAAATTCTTGGTTAAGTTTTTGCTTGTAAGCAAGTATCTCCATAACTACTTAAGGGAATGGATTGAAACCCCACACACTTGTTCTTTGTGATTATCCTATATGATTGGCACAAGTCCCATAACTCTGATTTGCTATTTGCATAATAATGCCTCTTTTTTAAACTTAGAAATTCTTGGTTTAAGCTGGTATCTCCATAACTACGGAAGGGAATGGATTGAAACCCCTACACTTTTTTGTGATTATCTAACATGATTGTCACAGGTCCCATAACTCTGATTTGCTTTTTTGCATAATAATTATGCCTCTCTTTTATACTTAAAAATTCTTGTTGTAAGCTGGTATCTCCATAACTACTGAAGGGAATGGATTCTCTGTGATTATCTAACATGACATTGCATAAGTCCAATAACTCTTATTTGTTTAAATTTACCAAATGTAGAATTTTATAATAAATAGGTTCCCGTTTTAAATTTACAGTATATAAAAGTAAGTCTATGGACCTGGCTTTAACGTACTCCTACCAGTGATCTCTGATCTCTTGTGCAAAAATTACTCAAACATTTCATATGAAGTGTACAAAGGTCTTATTTATATGTTCACTTCAGGTATAATCCTTTTTTCCATCATTCCCATTTTATAAGACTACAAGTGTATATAATATGAAATGCTCAGTCTAAGCTACAAATATTGTCACATTTAAGTTGCATTGTTAAATAACTATTTAATAGAGAAATAGAAATATCAATTTTGACAATTAAAATTATTTGAATTATTTCAGAATGTTCATTGTATGTAATTTTTTCCTCTTATTATATAATTCAAATAGATTTGTAAATTTATGTTAACTTGACTTAGCACATATTTTACAACTTTAGTTTCAACAAATCATTCATTTACAAGTGCAAAACTCATCCAAGTTGACTTAGCCTAGTTTTGCGCTAACTTGTTTTTAGGAAAGTCTTTGATTTTCAGTGCAAAACCCATACTAACTCAAAATATTGCATTTAAACCATTAAGAATTAATTCTACTAGACAATGACTTATCATATAAGTTTCAAGGCCTTTAGCATGAATCAAAAATATTAGAATATTTAAAAGATACATGAAGGGAAAAAAATTAAACAGTTTTTTCACCCTCCTGTAAAATTTCAAAAAATGGTGTTAGCTGAGTTTTGCGCTGAGCCATCGATATGTAAATCACACAAACTGTAGGAAATACCTTACAGCTGGGAATACATAAACCCAGGAATGTCACTCCCAGGCTTCACTGTGGGAAAGTCATATTACTTCAAAATTTTCTTCCTACATTTTGTTCCCACTAGGCAATAAAGGTAGGAGTAAATTACTGAAAATTCTGGCAATTTTTACATTATGGAGAAGGGTAACTTTGTACATCTGAATGTTAAACTGTAGCGATCTGGTTCCAATATAACAGGGGAGATATTTCTAAATATAAGTTATTACATTTTAGTGGATCTTGTTTGCATTTTTTATGCACTTTTTATATGATTATACATCAAACTGTTATGAAATTTAGCTAGAGTTTTGTATTGCTGTCATGATGAAATTGTATCTTGACTAAAACAAACTAAAAATCTCAAAAAAAAGAAATTATGCATGATTTTCTCTGGCATCAAATTTGTCAAAAGAAAAATAAAATACAAGTCTTTGAAAGTACAATAACTGTTCACAATATATCGTTTCACTTGTACCTAAGTAAGTATTGTTTGTACAGTATGTTATCTTTAGGGCACTAATCATGATTAATATCATAGATAATATCAGACCCATCTCAATAATGAATTGAAAATAATAAATATATTTATAATACTGAGTATTTGTTCAAGTTTACTTACTTAGTGATCAAGCTTTTAATGAGTGACATTTAATATCTCTATTAAATATAGACAAGTCAACAGTCGGTATATAACGTTAATAAATCACTTGTTCAAGTCGCCTCAACTTCTTTTGGTTTTACAGTAAAGAAGTTGTGAAAATTATGATACTGACAAAAGCTTTACAAAGTCAGGAAAGTTCAAAATTATACTACAATTGCTCTCTGCACAATCTTTCTTTACATCAAGAAATACCAATCTATCTATAGGTACCTGGGAAACTGCTGTTTAACAAATAGAATACTGTCAACAGCATGAATCAAGCACCTTTTTAAATCTGACCACAAAAGTATCAGTCAAACATAATAAAAATTAAAAAATGTAACACACTAAAAAATTTAAAACTTTCAACCTTCAATACTCTTAAGAGCAACCTTTTCAACTTTTGATACTTTAAGATGCCTAACTTTATACACTTCAATTTTTTTTAATGAAATTAAAACATTAAGCTTGAAAAAACATTATTTTCATAGCTCAAAATATGATTTTTATTGAAGAATTTAAATGTACAGGAAAATGTGAAAAAATCTCAGCTTTAACAATGTTTCACTACAGTCATTACATGTACTTTAATTTCTATAAATATTGTAGTTCCCAGAAGAGCAGTTTAGGATGAACGTATCAGATAAAATATACCTCCCAGGTAATCTATGTGAGCTTGTCTGTTAGATACTTCAAACAGTCATAATATTTTATGGAAATATTTTGAATCAATAATTCATACCCAAGTTACAAGAATTATTCAGATATAATATTGAAATTTCTCATTATCATTTGTTAAGTTTTGAAATTATGAAATGTCATTCTATAAAATAAATGCACCTGTGTTACTATTTCTTTCTTAATAAAACAAATCATACATGTTCTGTATTTTTTTCTTCCAAGGACAATAATTGAAATATGATCATGATGCAGAACACAAAGTTTAATGCATATTTAAGATCATAAATAAAATACATCCTAAGAAAAAGAATTTTTTAGATATTTAACAAATTTTATCATTATGAGATAGACAGGTTATGTATACATCTTAGTCAGTGACCATACTGATTCCACATTAAATCAAAATATTTACATCTTTTTCCAATTTTGTCAATTTTATTTTTTTTTATTTCAAAAGTGGATTGCTTGAACTTTCATAGAATCAAGTAAACTTGACACAGCAGATAATTTTGAAATTCAAAAAATGTCCAGTAAGAAAAATTATAACAGTAATCCAACTTAAATAGATTTTATACTTAATATGTATACTCTATATCTTTGTTAGTTATGCACCCCTACCAGAGTGCAGAGTTCAACAATCTTGTTTAAGTGTATGGCAACTTTTGAAACAGCATCTACTGTGTACCATCCACTTAACAATTGAATTATCCTTTTTTGCGTATTCATCTTATATGCCTGTTAATTCTGGATTTCAATTTTTATCTCTTCCATTAAAAACACATTTTATTCAAACAGCAGAGTAATAAAAAATAATTATTAAGATCAGTCTGCAACAGTATGCATGGTGCCAAGGTATATGTATAAGGTACATGCATTTATTTAATAATTGTCTGATTATAAATTGTAAAAACATACCCCAAGTTTATTCGCTTGTTCATTCAAAGCTTGAACCCCAAGCATCCACAAAACTGGGGGAACTGGGTTGTAATGCAAGTAAAACAGTTGAGCGCCGAATTCAACCAGAAAGTAGACTCCGGCTGATGGGCCCCTGAGCAACTGCGACCGTGTGGTTGACACTCCATCCTTGGGTTTCTCCCACGAAATCCGGGGTTGCAAAGGTCCAAAGAATGTTGTGATGGAATTAATCACACCTACAATCAGGAGACCAAACGAAATCCAAAATATTAACAAAACATCCAAGAAAATGATCTTCCCAGCTAAACCAACTTTTGCATGCTTGCCCCGGCTTCCGCCATCTTTGAGTAAGTCTCTCCTAGCTTGTACCATATTCAACTTCAATGTTAAATCTGCCATGAATCAGCCAATGGGATGCATGCGTCGGACAGGTGTAACCTTGGTAACAGTTTTTCTCCCATAAACTGCTTTGGCACGGGACGTGAAGCAAAAAGTATAGCTGAGAATTTTCGTGTATTTCGTCTACATTGTCAGATGTTTGTTTCATGCTGTTACGGGGATCTCCTATGACGTCATTTCAATATGTCAAACTGCAAACGAGGCTATCGGGTTTCCCAAATTGAAATCACGTCGTGCAAATGGGATAAAGCGTGTTTTTTTTTCTCATGAACAGTTTTTCTTCCTTTGTTTTACCGTCCTTTTTAATAATTATGAAAATCAAAGCTACCTCAATATGACTTTACTAATTTACAACAGATTAACAGCTCAAATATATTGGGGCTACATGGATTAATATTTTTGTTTAAAATTCATCACTGTCTGATATTTATCTATTTATTTGATTGCGTTGAATTCGTTAAACTTTAAAATATGTATTTATTTTTTGACATGAATGAATGAATGAATGAATAAAATGAATGTATGAGTGAATGAATGAATGAATTTATTTATCTTATTTATTTTATTATTTATTTTTTATTTATTATTTATTTATTTTATTTATTTATTTTATTTATTTATTTATTTATTTATTTATTTATTTATGTCATTTATTTATATATCTATAAGTTGAAAGGAAACTTGTGTGTGCCATCGAGCTTTTAAAAATGATAATGTTTTAAAAACAATGATTTGACCGTGTGCATGATAACTTATACTATTTTATAGGAAAAGACTAGATTCTTCAGCTGTTATGTTGAAAAGCATTTAGTTTATGAAGTTAAGCGTGTGTTGAAAGTTTTCACATTTGGAAAAGAAGTGAAAAAAACCCTTTTATCCCAGCGTTCTAGCACCTTGCATTGCTTTATTGTGCCTTCAAGAGCTTTATTAATTAGAATTCTAATGTAAAGCATCTGAGAGTTAGCTCCCGGTGAAAGAATGAGTTTTGTAAAATAATATGGCATTATTGAATTCAAGAGACACTATATAGCGCGTAGAGTGGTCTCAATATATAATTTAGGGATGATTTCAAGTAACTCTTGAGCCCCTGCTCTGAAAAAGTCTTTAAATTTTCGATATGAGGGTACATTTCAAGGAAAGTAGTCATTCAATTAATGATAGTGCCTCATTATTCTTTAATCCCGACATTTACTAAAAATACGTCCGAATACCTTCGGAACTGGGTTAATTATAATAATTTTATAATATAAGGCGTAATCTATCGTTCGTCTGTCCAGGACCAATTGGTTTCAGCGACACAACTTTTAAAGGGAAGTGATATTATGTTATTTATTTGCATGCAATTACACAAAGTTATGAATTGATTTTCATGGCAATCAATTCATTTATCGCCCAAGAGTTATGCCTCTTTTCAGCAAATTTTTTGTCAATTTGAAACACCCGTGGCTATTATTAAATATCAATAGCGGTCAAACAGTTAAAATTCATGTTTAGATTCTGGCTTGTTCCATTCTGTTTATAAAATTCTCTGCCAAGAGATTTCAGAAATATATACCACATATGTATTCTAACGTATTATTTTAAGTAAACGAATGATGATATTATACTTATATATTTCTTTTTTTTTCTTTGCATTTGATGGAAAAGTCAATATCTACATTTACAAAAATACATTTGCTACTAGTATTTTCTTTTTAAAGCAGCATGCCACCAGTTAAGCAAAAAAATATTTCACAAATTCAAACTTGAGAAAAATGTATTAAAGATTATGAAAAGTACAAAGATTCAAGTTGTGAGTAATAATTTATATTTTATATTGGCAAGGGTTGCAAGTGCCATTGTTTCAATACAAATTGCCTCCCTTTTTGATATGCTTCATTTATGCTATTATTTTACTTTTCAAAATTTTCATGAAAAGTAAGCCCAAAAATCTGGAGGCGTGCTGCTTTAAAACACATATTTGTCCGCGATAAAACTGCTTTATCTTGTAAATCTGCTTAGCTCTGTGTTCTAATGATTCGGGATAACGTTTTTATCTTTTGCTTATCAATATAATCAATCGGCATAGCGTAGGGATAGCAAAGGCAATACAATCTATTAAAATTTTATAGAAAAAAAGCGTTCAGTTGACATCGTTTGACAACCTTATTTACATTGCAAAGTATTGTGGTTGAATTTTTTTTTGCTCTAGACTCATCCACACTACATGACATCAAAGCAATACATCGACCAGTTTCTAGATATAATTTATGACCCAGGCATCTAAATCTGGATATTGATTTCTTAACATTATATGGCATATCAGTAAATAAATATTTTCCTGGATTTAACATGGATTTTTTATTATCTACAGCGGTCACATCAAGATAAATTATGAATTTCTATTGTCCAATTTCAGGGATTTTTTTTGGCTTATTTTATACCCGTTATTGGATCATATTTTCAATTGAAAATAGTATATTATTTTCCCAATCAATAGGAAAAAAATCCCAATTGATAGTTACAAAATAAAAATATTAAATAAAAATTCTAAAATAAAAACTTGCAAATAAGGGCTTTTTCACTGTAATAGCGCTTAAATCTTTGAAGATGCCATCATAGACAGTAATTGTTTGCATCCATTTAATCACTGCAAAATTTCAGTCATGCATTTTTCCCCAATTTTTAACAAAACACCGCTGAATTCCCAATTCCATGGGTATGGGTAGTGTTCCCAAAATCCTGGAAAAATCCCAGAATTTTGTGTTATGCAATCAATTATTCTTCATTTAAATTGATGGAAAAATAGTCTAGATATTCCCAATTTCTTGACAAACAAAACCAAATCCTTAAATAAACAATAAATATTTTACCGAGGTATCCCCAGTTTCATCTTGTATAGTTTGACGTTAAGGTATTACATGTATAATTGACAATGTTTAAAAAGTCATTTAAAACTTTTTATTAATAAACTTGAACAAATTTTTGACAAATATGCAAAAGGCAACAATATTGTTTGTAAAATATTGACGATCTAATTGAACATAGAGAACAACAACACATATGTTTTCATGAGTTATATAACAGTTTTACTTATTTCATCTTTATGTACATGTACTTTAGAAGTGGTAGGAAGCACCCATAGTTTTGAAATGAAAAGAAACAAAACCATTGAAAAGCATTCTGAAAAAAAATGTTGATTAATTGTAACCAGTATATATCAGATTTGAAGTAAGTTAGTGAGGAAAGGTTGGGTTCAGAAAAAGG
>NW_026863797.1:0-23622 GCF_026571515.1 Ruditapes philippinarum | reverse complement strand
AAAGAAAGCCGATTGAGAAGGGGCTTTTTATTTTATTATTTCTAGAAACCAAACAACAGGTTTTTTATAGACCAATATATTTATACCACTGAAAAAAAAATGTATTTTAGGATGGAGGCATTATAATTATTACAAAAAACACATTGTCATTGTCAACAATAATTTTATTTAAATACACGTTGAAAGATAATAACTTAAATAATTGTTTTGTCAATTATAGCATTCATTCTGATTGAAATTTCAAAACGATCTTTTTTTCTTACCTCATTAACAATGAGGTCAATTATTACATCAGTGTCAGTAAAAGGTTGAAATATAAAACTTGTCGCTATTGATCCATATATTGTTACAGTGAAACTTTGAATGAAGAAAGATATAGAAAAATAAGTAGCCCAACCTTATATATAGACGTTATCAAGCAGATTAAATTACGGTATGTCGTGAGTCACATTTCGCTATCCATTTATGTCAAGTTACTTCATAACTAAAATGGCGGCGTGGTCGAGTGTTTCGCGTTGGACAAGTAATTTAAAGATTGCTAGCCGTATGGGCCGTCAGGTGCAAGCTGTTATTTCTTTGAGCAAGAAAACTTTACATTCATTGCTTAGTTCTGGTTTGTTCCAGGAACGGATTCAAGAGTGTTTCAATAACCTTATATCTTCTATCACAATTGAAATAAAATAAATTTGTATAAATTAAACTAAAACTGAATCAAATGATTCTGAGACGAGGTAATACGAAATCTTACTACGCAGTTCGCCGCAAATTAATCAGCTTATGCTTTCATACATTGTCTAGATGTGTATATTTGTGACTTTGAAACTGACATATTACCAATGTAATCTAGCTGAACAATTAAACAGCAGTTTATTAATATATTTTAATAATTAAATCATACCACCGTTATTGTCTAAAATTACTATAATTGTTTTCTTCTTTACATTAGTGTAAGCGTCGTCAGGCATTAAGGATCTACTCTTTGTTTCTATATGATAAGCTGGATTCCCCTTAAAGTTGTCTATAATAGAATGACTGTACGTAATACGATAAAAATTATGTTAGTAGTATTAAGTATCACACATAACAACAAAAACACGAAAGAATTATACAAATGTACTTGGATGTCGTTGGCAAGTGTTTTGGGTACATGATCCAATATTACAGAAATTTACATAGCCGGTGATAAATTGTTCTATAACAAAATATTATCAATCATCATATAAATGATCATACTAATCATCTAGAACTTTATCAACATTAATTCTTTTCTTTGAAGGAATGTTTATAAGAGTATGCAAATGATACATTAAGTTTTTTATGGTTTTATCAATATTTGGAATACAATGAACTTGGAAAATGCACCCATTCTACTTATATAAACGAGTGTTTGCCTATATCTTTGAATTTCATAAATGTCGTATTTCAAATCATGTATGTCTTTATCTTGCATATCAGACAGGATTATCTACCGTTTACACCAGTTCATAAGCTAAAATAAGAAAAAAGTGCGTAATGAGAATATCCGTTTTCGTAACTTCTGTTCTGAAAATTGTTGATATGTAATATGCCATAAAACGGATCAAACACCGGCTGTCGGTGCAGACGGGAATATATAGCTCTCGGGTAACTGCGTAGCGGAAACTCGGCAGAGTCTCGTTACCGCTGTAAACAGTAACCTTCGAGCTAGATATTCCGGTCTGTACCGGCAGCCAGTGAAAGATACTTACAGTATACAATAATTATTTAAAACTAGATTCTACTTGATATTAACAAAAAGATATACAAAACAAAGCAAACTTTAAAATAGATGAAATACTAGGAGAACATTATTGTAGCTTAAATAAATGAAATATTCTGTAAACGATGTACAGTTCTTTTAAACAGGACCATTCATAGTAATGTTATGAATCAGAAGAGGCGTGGTCAAACCAGTCCCTATTTCCAGAGTTGTAGCTCTCATCGGTGGGATGATATGTGGAAGGTCAAAATATGTATGACCGTCTATCACCGTCTGTAATGAAAGCATGGTGAAGGAATATCATTAACACAGACTTGAATGGTTTCTATACTACATGCTTACATATATACAAGTCCAAAATACTTCATTTGTAAACGTAATTAATAATTATATGTTTCTTTTTCTACAGATACCTTTACAAAAATATATTTGTTATAAATTTGGATAGTTTTGAGACAATGCTTTAATTATTACATGTATAACTGATTGGGTAACATTATACAATTGTCCGCCTATATGACTGAAATACTGTTGGGAAAAGGCGTAAAATGAAACAAGCAAACAAACAAACAAATTATACAATTGCACTTTTAAAAATAGATGTAAATTAAATGTACAATCATTTAAAGAGATTCCTTAAGCAATTTAATTTTGTCACGGTACATATTTTTTATCTTGCAACTGCCATGGTAACTGGCCGATAACACTTGCGTTATAATCATTTTTTATATGAATCTGATATCAAAAATAAGCCCCGACAATTCACCGGACTTTTTTCAAAAGCTTATAAACTCATTTATAATTAACAGCATTTGAATCCTACAATTGTATCTAATATTCTTGTAAGTCTCAAAGCAGGATGTTAAATTTAATATTTTACATCGTTTCCAATTACATAACAGTAAGACAGCTACCAAATTATTAGAGTTACGTCATAATTTATTTCGCAAATGGCATTATCGGTCCAGACAATAAGACGAATGTTTGTGTAGCTTGTCTAGAATTGCCGTTTTAAATTTTCTCTGAAAAAAAAACCCCCAGAAATTGTGGTAAACTTGTGAATTTGACATTTCAAGGAAAAAGGTGCAGTGAAGTTTATGTTATTCATAGGGATATTTTTGGATCGATTTCTAATGGTAAGAGTCTTATTCTATTTCATTCTGTTATATCTATTATAAAAGAAATAATCTCGAGTCGAGAGAAAAAATGGCAACAATTTTCAAGTTGAATCAAAAGTTCAAGGGTGGAGGAATTTGTTTTCAAGAATCATTTCTCTGAACAAAAAGCTCCTTTCTACAAAACTCGCCACATAAAAGTAATTTTAATTTTACAATTTTGAAAATGATAAATAGAAAAACATGCTACTATCTTTTGATATTTTTTTTATCAATTTTATTATTTTTAAGCTCGGCGGATAACGGGCAACCCTCGTCCCTTCCAGCCCATATCAGTCTCGCTTGATAAAATTGATTTAAAAGACAGTAGCATTTTATTTGCTGATATATTCCTAAACAAACAGAGTATATTATCCTGGTCTAAAAAAGCTCAAAATTACCTACCCTGATGAAGCCTGTGTGTGATTCTAATGTTATATTGTGAATGTTTGCATCTTTCAATGGACATGGCTGAGTTGTTAAACCACTGTACTTCCAACCTCCATCGGGTGTGTATATATCTACGCCTGCATTATCAAAGTCGGTCCGAAAGTAAAGATGATACATTATAGGTTTAGATAGTTGTGGACTTAGCAGGATATCGTCCTTAATAGTGTCGTGAAGGTTAATATCAAAGCTGAAAGTCAACAACAACATGACGTCAAGAATATATCTTGGTATAACCAGAACTGTAAAACAACAACAGAATCAAATTGTTTCAAAGACCTTTTTACGACGCGGTCCGTTGCTATGATATTATTTTTTAGAGCATGCGCAATATGCGTAGGGCAAAAGAGTAAAGAAATGTAGTAGAAGTGCATAGACAATTGGTTTATACAGAATTTATTTTAGTTTGATTGTGCAGGAAGCTATGCATAGACAATTCTGAGATTTAAGGTTCAAAAATAGTAAATTATATAAAATAGCCTTTAACAAAAACACAAAAGATGCCTTTATTGCTTTGTGGCCAATGGGAAAAATGATTGTTTAGGAATTCCCAACATGACATCGGGATAATTGTAAAAAAAAAATAATAAAAAAATAAAGAAACATGAAACATATGAAATCGAGGTGAATTATCACTCTGAAAAAGGTAGAACACGTGATAATGAATTTTTAGTTTTGAGTTTACCTGAGATTTTCCTTTCTCCGATTTGACTGTGATGCCAAACAGAAGTCACATGAATATACTTAAAACATTTTTTTTTCAAAATCTTGAGAGTTTAAGATGGGTAGTGAAATAACACGCATTCTATCCAGTTCTTCGTAAAACATATACAAAACCATGCACTTTATTAGTCACTTCACAAAATTAAAAAAAACATTGATGAGATTGGTATATGTATATGATTGGTATATGTAAAACTTAACATAATTTAACGTGATTAACTAAGTCATGGTACTAAAACGTCCCAATTGAATGATATTCATAACTGGTTGGAAAAACAGCCAGTCATGTGTCAATCTGTTTGATATTTACTGTCTTGGAAATGTACTAATTCAAAAGAAGTGTACAAAACCAATTGTGTAATATTATGTAATGCAGTCAGTGATAAGAAAATTTTATCTTTAACACCCTTCTGTTTCAATTTAAATTACTGATGACAAAGACGTCTAATGATTCCTTAAACAGAGGGCGATAATATGCGCTTTTTCATCATTGAACTATTTATTAGTCCCGCATATTTTCGTACATCTCTTATCAAATCAATTCACGTTTAAAGTACTAACCGCGTTAAGTAAACCCAAAATTACTTTTTTTCTGGGTGATATAACTTAAAATCACGTTAAAGCCGTTTATTAATTTTATATGATATTGCGTTTTTTCTCTACGTAGAATGCGCATTTGCCAAAAAAGCAATATCCGTTTTTATGAAAAAATCGTATTGTAAAAAGGTCTATAAATATAAAATCAATTATTTTGACAATCTATGTTGGTCTCAGTTGCCGTAGATAGTATAATTTTTAAATTTCATTTCAACGCGATAAGAAATTAGAAAATTATAAACTGAAGTCATCTTAGTGTAGGGTTAACACACCGTATCCAGGAAACTGGGGTTGTGATAAAGATAATTATGCTGGCTCCAGCCTCAAACGACGTCGGAAGTGTCCACAAATCACGTAGAACCTAAAAAAATAAGTATCAAAATATGCTATCTTTATATAACCGTTGCATACAAATTTTATTATGAAATAAAAATAATGTGGAAAAATTATGAGTAAAACCTCACAAATATCAAGTACATTTATAATGCTTGACCTGTTTCAATTATATCAAATATATCTGACGTAAAAGATAACCAAATATGTGAAAAAAGGATCATCAAGGAAGGGCGGTATTTAATGAACGTAACACGATCCAGCAACACAGGACCATCGGCAAGGAGCCCAGCAGGACACCCAAACAAAAACAGGACAGGGCAAAAGCCAAAGCGCGGGCGGGGTGATTACTTTAATAATACATACAAAAGTAAAGGGGTGTAGGAAAGAAGATTTGATGGGTCGGGAGGGGAGTGGGGCGCGAAAATTAAAATAGAAAAATCAAAAGTATCGGCAAAGGAAAGATACTTACCGTAGACAAGAAGGGTGAGGTTAAAGAAAATTTAGGTATGAAATATATAATAATAAAGTGGAAATAAATAAAAGCCATTAGTCTATGCAGACTAAACATTGAGGGGGGGGGGGGGGCGATACCAGCACTGAACGCCGAACAATCCCTTATTTTGCCTAGATTAAAAGATAGACAAAAACCCAATATCAGATATCTAGCGAGTGTCGTGTGTTTGTTGAAAGTCCCCCTTCCTTGCCTCGTTTTTCATATTTTAAGGTAATCTAACAAGCACATAGTTTACAATACTTTTGTTTATTATTCATTCTTATTAACTTGTGCTAGGATATGTGGACGGTTCCTTCTATTTTCCACTATCGCTCATGAACATTTACAATTTTGCTGTTTTTAACATTCTTCAGGGAGTCTTCTATCTTACACATTCTCTGCTTACTATATTCAATGGTAAAGATCTCTCAGATGCACACACAACAATCCATTCTATTATATCAGTTCCATTATTTTGAATAAGGTTTCTTTCTACCCCGACCAGCAAATGAGCCCTTGTATATCCCAGCCATGTCATTATAGAGAATGTGAAGTCAAATGGTGAACATATATCTCTATGTAAGTTTCATTACCATAACGCATTTTATTTAGCAGGGGAAGAAGCCCATGGATTCAATTGGAGATGTTATATTTCAAATCTTTAAAGATTCTTTATGTTGAAATATGACAAATAAGATCAACAAGGTAGGGGAGTCATTCAATGGACTTATTCCCCAATACAGGGTCCCGGCAAGGAGCCCACTAGGACATCAAACAGGACAGGGCACACGGGCAAAAGACAGATTGATGTCATAATAAGCTATTCAAAATGGAAAATCATAGAAACCTACTCGGTAATTAAAAATGAAAATTAATTAAAAGACCTAAACAATAATAAGGGTGTTTGGGAAGAGGACCAAAGGACGTGTGAAGCTATAAACGAATTTCGATTTTGAAAAAATTAATTTATGCGTTTAAAAAAAATGTGGTATCAACAATGTACAAGTATTGAATTAAACCTTAAGATTTTTGTTTCTAACTTTCTTAGATCATTTAAAGTTGTATCGATTTAAATTTATGTGGCTTTATATTCTCGTTCATTGAACGTATAGTATTAACTCTCACGACGTTTTTCTCTGATACGTATGTCTTTCCTTCCTCTTATTTCAAACAGTACATGACATAGTGAGGTATTTATAAGCATGGTATTTAAAAGCATTATATTAATAATATACAAATACAGACGCCACGATTATCTCATAGAGTTGTTTTTCATACTCATGACATTGGTTTAGAGTTAGGTACTTGGAAATCTATTAAGGTAGTACACCACTAATGCACTATCTCCACTTTGAAGAGTATTCAAATAGGCTAGAATCACTGAAAAGTCTATTGAAATTGAGAGGCGTGGGTTCAAATCCCAGAAGGGGCAACTTTTTTTCTTTCTTTTTTTCTTTTTAACATTTTTATTAATCTCTCAGATCCCTTAATAAACAAAAAAGTGTTTCATTTTAATTATATAATTATTGTAGGTATTTATTTACTTAATATAAGAAAATTTAGGCAAACTTTGAAAACAGCTCCTCATTGTGGAAAATTTTAGGAATATTTCAAATAAGGCTTTTTACATAGGGAAATGGTCAAATAAGTGTTAAAAGTGGGTGGGTTAGGGTTACATTTTTACACATATTACAATGTATTAAAAACATTTCGTTTGAAAACAATCATTTTGCTTGTATTATATGTCATAATTTGTTTCTTAACAATGAGCAATAGGAAAACATTTTTCATAATGATGATATTATAGATTATTAAGAGTTTCCTCATTTATGAAAAAGCCCTTCTAATGGCAAAGTTTAGTTCAGAAAAATGCCCATAACTCATAAACCACACGGTACATTTTGTTTAAAATTTGCATACATGTGACATTAAAGGCATGTAACTGTCCTATGTTGTTCATTATACAGTTTCTTATAGTGCCCATTAGAGGTGTGCTACCTTAAGTCTTGTTTCGTTCGTTCAATTTCGAGTGAAAATATTTTTTATTACCTCCCTTTATTTACATGAAATGTTAAATTCGGTAATATCTTTATAAATAATGCTTTTTGGAACCTACACTACTGATAAATCCTAATTTGGGCTTTATATTTATGATTTAAAACCATAAAAATTGTGTTACAGGATCTAATTATTCTAAGTCATTGTTATGACTTTCTTCCGATATTTTTCAAAATAGTTTTTGTTTTATTTTGCTGAAGTAATTATGAGATCGACTTATAACAACCCAAATTCAAATTTCAACTTCAAATTGATAACTTGCATACTTGATATCAAAATTACATGCAACAAACTAAAATGAAAAAAAGCAAAAACTAAAGCCCACATTAAAGATTAATAATAACAAACAAGAATTTATGTTTGATGGATACAATGCCCCTTGCACTGACTTGTTAATAAAGATAAAGTTATTCAGTCTATTCATGAGGAACAAGAATTTGTACCAACGTCCCCCACCTAAAAGAAGTTTTTCTTGAAGCATAAAATTGTGCTACTTTTAAAGCATTGAGGTATGAATCTGGACTTTCAGTGTAAAGTCATGATCAATGTTAGATCTGCATATGCAAGTAAATATACATTGATAAAAGAAATATAATGAAATAAATCCTGTGTATGTGTGAACAGAAATTTATAGGTAAAGATGTTAATACTATTTCAAAACCACAAATGTGGCAAATACAAAATCAGCACAGGGTTTTGTAGGTTACAGGGTATAGTTCGTGTCCCATCAATCAAGGATTGTGGACAATTCACGTTTTCATTTGCACGGGCCTGACTTGGCATTATATCTTGTATCAGACTATTTTAGGCTTTGATCTCCAAGTGTGACCTTGACCTTTGAGGTAGCGGTCTAGGTGCCACGCATGACGTCTTATTAATTTAAACATTTGTGCCAAGTTATTTTAAAATCCCCTGACACAAAATATACCCTAAAACATACCATGTTTATCTTTGACCCCGAAGTATGACCTTGACATTGAAGTAAGGAGTATGGCTGTTACATATTTCACACGGTCGTATTATTGTGAACATTTATGCCAAGTAATTTTAAAGTCTCTTGAACAATAAAGAAAATATGGACTGGACATAACATATACCCGTTAAAAGACCATGATAAGCTTTGACCTCTCAGGGTGATCTCGACCTTGGGGATAAGGGTCCGTGTTTGTGCATGGCACATTGTCTAATTATTGTCAACATTTATGCCAAGTATTTTCAAAATTCCTTGATTGGCAAGAAAGTAATGCTCTGGAACAAACTTGTATACCCTACAAAAGACTATGTTAATCTTTGACCCTCAACTGTGACCCTGACCTAAGAGGTAGGAAGCTGGTTTTGCGCATGATACATTATTATTGTAAACATCCGTGCCAAATAATTTCAAAATCCTTCCATAAGAGACGACGCCGCTCACCGGCGTCGCCATTAAATAATTATCTACTTACCCTCCATCACATATTTGCGGAAGAATGAAACGTTTTAATTTTTTTTCATTCTTATCGATATAGATACTAGTATACATGAAATTGTTACGTGCTTATGGAAACATAGTGAATTGTAAATATTGCTTTTATATTTACCGGAATAGGTGGTTTGAATATCTCTACAACGTTCTCCTTCTCTATGTAGAAATAGCCGTCGTCATAACGTTTATCAAGTAGCCAGTCACGCTCCAAACCATAGCAAATTTCACTTTCATTGCCTAGTGGCATTTTGCCAGCCACATATTTATTTTCAGCTATCCTTACACCGCAGTTTTTACTTTTCATACTGAATTGACCATTTCCTTTGCTGTACCGAATTTGTTTTACGTTGACAGAAACAGCTGAAGACAAAAGTTCTGAGTAAATAACAAAGATTATCCCCAAATTAATTTCCATTGTTGCGTCTTTCCATTATTATCTCAAAAATGTCTGTGTTAGTTTGTGTTGTTTATGCGTCTATGGGTCCGGAGCGGTCATGTGGTTGAATTTTGATTTTTAAAGTCACGTAATGCATCAGAAACGAAAGTTTTGTTCCTTCTTTAAAACAATGGTTTTAAAGCATGATTGATACCTATCACCTAAGAAAATTAACGTCAACTGTGAAATTATTTGTCTTTAAAGTAGCAAAATGTAAACAAAGTGGTATTTTAGCTTCCATACAAAATACTCAATGACTAAAATTGTACTATTTGCCAAGAAGCAAAAGGAGCAAACGATGGTTCAGGTATTTGGCCAATTTTGATTTATGAGGAATAATGGGTTTTTAATAGTTTTCTAACTATTGAACTTTTGTGCCTTATGACTATATAATTTATACACTAAGAGCTTTTCATCAAAAGTGTTTACCTTCAGATGTATGTGAGCTAAACCATAAACTCTCGGGATAAATTGTTCTTTGATCTAGCGAATTGTCTTCCTAACGACTGTAAGAAGACACTTTTGAAGAAAATACGAATAATTGTATCTGACTAAAAGTACAGTTTTGAAAAATTGATAAACACAATTAATAATTGAAAATAAATATCTGATATTGCTTTTTTAATAAATTTGCTTGATGAAAATATAAAACTAACGTGCTTCAAGTATAGTTAAGTTTTGACATCTTGCAATCTCAAACATTATCATGCAACTATTTCATGTAACTGTAAATAAGTTTCAGGTTATTCTAACTGTCCACAATAATAAGACTGGAAGCATAATTTTAAAAGTACATATTAAATTTCCGTATTTTAGTGGGTGAAACATAAAGTCACATAAAGTAGACAGCAAGCCCACTTTTGTACTTTGATATATAGTTTTTCTTGATTTCTTTTGATGTTCATTTGTTTTCTTTTGTTAATAATTCAATTGTTTTTCAGATTGAAAGTTGTTATTGTTTTATAATTATATTGTGTTTATCTGCTTTTGTTGTTCTTGTTTTTATCGTTGTTTTTCATGTTTTCTTCTATCGGTTGACTTTTGTCCTAATGAATATCTTTGTTGTTAGTCTTTGTTTTGTTTAAAGCTCATATATTAATCAATATATAAAAAATGTCTGTTTGACCACATAAAACGTTATTTCAGTTGGGGTTGAATCTTGATAACAGAGCAACATTTTCTGAACTTTTCATAATTCAAAGTAATGGGCAGATACAGGTATATTGTTACCTTTTTGGAGTTGTAAAATTATATAAAAAAAGTTATGGAATATAGTGAACTTCAGAATGGAAAACGTGAACTATTTTTTCTGTCTTCAACTAAAGTATCAAGTCAATTAGGTATACATTTTACATGTTTCTTAACGTATAACTATTGTTGCAGTTGATAGATTGACAATATCTGTTGTTGCTATTGACTGTTTGATGTTGAGAACGGCATCTTACATATATATCTCAACACATTTTTTTACAGTATTGTTGATAGAAATGATTCAATTTAATACTTTTATTATTTATATTTATTTAAGTCTTTCCTAACATATGCCTTCTCTTTTTTTAACTACATTTTTTTATGTTTGGAGTTATAGTAATCAAGTAGACATATAACACAAACGCGTATATACTCTACAAGATTTAAATTTATTATCGCTGGCTAGACATGTAAATGAGCATGTACAATATATATATATATCTCGATGTTATATATAAAAATAAAAATGGAATTGTGCATTGATATATCATCATCATATAAATACATTTAATTCATGAGTAATTTTATTTTTTATCAATCTCTTATTTTCTAAAAAAATATTTGAGCGTTAAATATCTATCAATATTTTTTTCATGTATATTTTGTTCACTTGCCGCTTAATGTCGCGATATAACTGCTAAATGTGGTAACCGCTGCTAAATGTCTTAAAATATTTTGCCGTTAAAAGTCGCAATGATGACATTACATGTCGCATTATTTTCCTTTACCGTTAAATGTCATAATACTTACGTTAAATGTGGCAATATCTAAATTCATTCTCGTATAATGCTAATATTAACGTTATTTAAGTGATATCGGGACTAGCTATCTGTCATTACTGTGGTATACAATATTATTGGTTGAACTTGGTCGGTTTTATGAATGGATTATCATAATTATGCCAAAAATCCCCAGAAGTTTATTCTTGAAAGATACAAGAAATCAGATTTTTTATATTTTGTGTCGGCCTTTAACCTACAAGCATGTTTGCCTAAAGTCACTTAAAAATTAAACAATATAAGCACCAACATGTATATCAATAAAGTCCATATAATCACTAGAATTGGAAAAATAACCAAGTTTTCACAGAGCGAAATTTCACCGTGCTTCACCATCTCATGTCATGTGATCAGTATCATAATGTATTTATTTCGGGCTAGGGGGAATATAAAGTCAAATTGTCTAAACGAAAAATCGTTTTTAGTCGTTTTTCTACGTTATCTAATGTAAGAACGGGCCCTGATGCCAGTTTAAACTAGACCTTTTTTCAATCTCCAAGGTAGGAGTAACAAACTCTTATTAGGCTTTTTATCTCATACATAGAAATTATTAAGCCCTACTTAGGAGTATCAAACTATTATTTAGGCTTTTTGTTTCTCCTACCGTGTAGGGTTTACAAACCCGAATTAAGGTTTTCTTATCTCTTAAGTTGAGTTTAAAATGTCTTAATTAGGCTTCTTTATATCTCCTACGTAGGAGTTATTCCTTTTTTGTAAAATATTAAGAATTGGCACTAGGACGCTTCCGTAATTTATACATAAGTATAGATATTTATGCTTATTAAGATAAATGTAATAAATAAAGATTTTCTTATCTCTTACGTTGAAGTTACTAAGTCTTAATTAGGCTTCTTTATATCTCATACGGAAGAGTTATTCCTTTTTTGTAAAATATTAAGAATTGGCACTAAGACGCTTCCGTAATTTATACATAATTATATATATTTATGCTTTTTAAGATAAATGCAATGAACTGTATATGACATTTATGAGATCAAGCGAAGTTGTCATTTAATATTGATGAGCCACTTTTTCCCCTTTATGTGCTAGTGTAGGAACTAAAAGTTGACAGGCTGTATTATCAAAGCCGCTAGCTGAGTGTTTTGTTTTCATGTTATAGAGCAAATGATCTTTTATAAACCGTCATTTAACTTATGAAGTCTTTTCAACAAATTCATCGTTATACAATATATAGCTTTATTTGTTCAATTTAGAAATAGATTAAAGCAACATAATTATATAACCTGTAAACAAGTGTATATAAATCATAAAAGCAACTTGACTGTTCAATTATAAAATACGCAGTAATACCAGGGTATGTTATCCCGAGACTTGTTGACAGCACCATTGCGTCACTTCAAATGGCAGTTCGGTAAAATAAACTTGTTTTTTTCCCGTTCTTTCTGTATTATGATATTAATTATGAAAAAATATATTAAATTCCAGCAATGCAAAATCTTTTGTTTTTTTGTATTTTTTTTCAGTTATTCTTGCACAAGTTTTTACATCAATTGAGGCACGTTGTTACATCTTAAACAAAATAATGCCACATAAATTAGGAAATGAAAAAAGGACAAGGGTTACAAACGCTTTCTGAAACCTCACATGCGCTGTGAATTGATAATACCATTCGCACGGCAGGGAAAAGTTAATGTAAAAATGTGTTTTTCAAATGACCTTTAAAAACTTTAATCAAGTAGGTTTTACATAAAAATTAGTTTATGATTCATCCAAATGAAATTCATTTTCTTTATAAACGTGTGTAGTGTTGATTAGCCAGGAGGAAATGGGGAGGGAAGGGGAATGAACGGGTTTTGAACCACATACTAAATGTTTGTGCTCATACTGCCGTCGGGACGCATGCAGACGACTCCTCTAGATGTGTGCAAAATGTCCTATCTAAAAGATGGTATCGCAATCACTATTCTGGATGTTACCGGAATAATTTATTTTGCGTATATAAGACATGGGCTTTAATTCTGATATGAAATAATAAGATGGAAATCAAACCTTAGACCGCCCAACACCTAAAATCAATCAAATAAAAAAAGATCTTTTCGACTCGATTTAAATGCAAGCTACATTGAGACCCAAATAAAGCGAAAGTCAACATTATAGTTTGAAATAGCGTAATTTACAATGAGTAGCGTTTACAAATATGCCATCAATAGGTAATAACGGTTCTCGTTTATCAGTATTATATAATCTTGTTCATTAAACGAAGTCATATCCATTTCGCTTCCTGGTATATATTAAGTACTTAGATTATAAATATCCAATGTGATTCAAGGTTTAAAAGTTTAAAACCCACAGCTGTGATTAATATATTTACACTGATCCTTGCTTTACCTTTCAATTGATTTTCATTTATAGCTGTTTGAAGGATTATCTACCAAGTCCATTTGATCTTAAATGACGCTGCAATACGTTGCTTTCACCTTTACTGAATTTTCAATGTTTGAGATGTCATCTAACACTCCCATCGACTTATATGTGTCACATTCTTGCAAATGGCGTCCTCATTTTCTTCCGCATTCAAACGCTTGCTTAATGAAAAAATTAGTTTTTGTACTAAAGTTGAATATAATGTGAAGAAAAGGAACCGTTAACATTGAGGTAGATATCCGATCTGTTAAGACATTTGTAACAATCATTGCTCGGCGTACTTTGAGCACTGTCTACTGACGTTGTAGATCTGCGTCACACTCTATGTTCTTTGTGATAGATATCCCAACATACAACTGAAATCATAACATAAACAAACAAAATGGAATTAAGTTACTGAAGTAGTTCCAATAAGTCGCCTTATAATGTCAGACAGAGGTATATTGCGAAGCATATTAGCCGACAATATTAGATTGCTGATACGAGGATGGCCATACAGAAGACATGTTTCCTACTAAGTTTCCGTAAGTCCAAATACACATCTCACCAACAACCGTTTATATATGAACAGTAATAAGATAACTAGACTAGAACAATTGTTTCAAGTTGCACGTTTTTTTTGTTGTTGTTGTTTTTTCATATGAAAAAAGAAAAAAAGAAATGGAATTGTTGAATATCTCATTAGCGGCAGTTAGTATATAGACCTTTTACAGTACGATTTTTCCATAGCAACGTATGTTGCATTTCGCGCATGCGCGTTTTGGGTAGGGCAAAAAGCGCAATAACGATAGAATTCATTTTAGCGTACTTAGAGGCTTTAAAACGCGTGATTTCAAGTTATGTCACCCAGAAAAAAGAAATTATGGGATAATTTAAAGCGGTAAGTACTTAAAACGTGAATTGATATTTATAATAGATTTACAAAATTAGCGGGACTTATAATTCAACGACCAAACAGTCCTCTGTTCAGGTGTCATTAGGTGACTTTTTAATCAGTAATTCAAATTAAAGCAGCAGGGTGTTAAAGATCACATTTACTTCCCATGTATTATATAATATTACACAATTGGTATTCCTTTGAAAGTTGATTGGCAAGGCGGTAAGTGTCAAACAAATTGACACATTACCGGTTGTTATTTCCCAGTTAGTTTACAATATCATTCAACCAGGTCGTTTTAGTTTCATGACATAGTTAATTATATACTTAAAACTATGAAAATGATTAATCATTAGTTAAGTAACTTTACCAATTTCATCAATTTTTATTGATTTTGTGAAGTGACAAATAGTGTACGTGACGTGCATGTCCATGTGTTACAAGGAACCGGACAAAATGTGTGTTATTCTACCACCCATCTTAACTTCTCAAGAGTTTGAAAACTTATTTAGATATATATGTGACATAAAAAATTTCTGTTTGGCATCTCAGTCAAGTTGAATGAAAGGATAAAATTAGCTAAACTGAACACTAAAAATGCATTATATCACGTGTTCCGACATTTTTTCAGAATGATAATTAACCTTAATTTTAAATGTTAAATGTTAAATTTATATAAAAATGTTATATTCTACATATTATATGTTATAAAATAGTTTTTATGTGATCGATTTTAACAACAATGAAATTGACTTCTTTATTTGCTAATTTCCGTGATCGTAAGGGGGAATTCTTAAACAATCGTGTTTTCCATGCCTTTTTTGCCAATCTTGGCCACAAAGCTATGAATGCATTTTTTGTGTTAAAAGCTATTTCAAATGATTTTCAAATTTTGGAATTGTCTTCTACTACATTTCTATGAAGGACAAGGTTCTTTTTGGACTACACAAAGTGTGCATGCGCGAAAAATACTACTTCTGGTCAATTTTTCATAGAAACGGACCGCCCTGTATAAAAGTCTATATGGAAAATGTCTTCCTCAATCAATGATTTTTTAAATCTAGCCTAAGCAAAACAAAATCAACATTTAAGTAGCGGTATCATTTTGAAAGCATCTGTACGGCTTTTTGGACACTCTTCGTTTCTTTTTTCTTGTTTTATTTGGATTTCATTTTAACAGATACAATACGACTAGGTCAGTACATTTACAACATGATCTTTGACGCAGGGAAAGGCGCATGCAGCTACCGGAAGTGGGTATGGAGCAAGCGGAAGAAATAAGAAATGGTTGTCTGAAATTTTGTGTTAGCCATTTTTATGTACGCTTTTACAAAGTATTACATTTTCGTGATTTTTTTTCTCTTTTCGCTAACAAAAAATGATAAAGATATAACGGTATTTTTTTAAATAAACCAAATCGAAAGGGATTGAATTCACTGTATTAGTAAGAAGTTGATATAAAATTACGTAAAAATGCGTCTTTGTCATATTTTCCGTACTCAATACTGAAACAACGATTTAGAATTTGATGATTACGTTGATTGCATAGGCAAAAGACTTCACACGACCATTGGAATATCTCCTAAAAATAAAATGGAGAGGACCCAAAACTTTTAGTGTTTGATTCGAACAATTATTGCATATACTACTTTCTTTTTATAATCTTTAAGAGCGGGATACAAAAGAGGTACAAGTATTTATTTATTTTAGTAAAAAAAATGCTCGGATAAGCAATTAAAAAAAATAAATGAATGAAATAAATAATTAATAATGCGGTGGTCACAATGTATTTTCCTTGTGATACTTTCGGACACTTTTAGACCACATAAATATTTCCAAGTTAAAATTATTATAATTAAAACGAAGGTTCTATTTCTTTTTCGACCATTAAACCTTAGCCTGCTTCAATGTACAGGACGGGAAACAAATGCTATATTCACTAGTCTCCTACTATATGATATAATTTCACTTTGTCAGCGTAAAACTGAAATTCATAAGATGAAAAAAGTATGCTAAATATTCTTATGTTATCCTTTAAATACCTAAGATTTTAGCTATTGATTAAAAACACACTTCAAGATTTGTTATTATATTAATGAAACTTAAAAATTGATCTTTTGAGTAAGGGACATATACTAAGGATCAGAACATTAAAGATAAAAACTATTCACGGCTATCGGGGACATCTGCTTATCATTTCTACAATTAATGCACTATTGAACAAAATTGATAATAGCTACAAATACGTTTTACCAAAAAGGTCTTATAGCTGTAAGCCTCCAGGTTTGTGGGTTGTTGTTTCATGAAAAACTACTAAAATCCTATGGTGAGTATATAGTATAAATTCAGTAGTTATTATTATTATTACTATTATTATTATTATTATTATTATTATTATTATTATTATCCACAGATATTACCTAAAAGTTATCAAAATATGCAAAACCCTCTGTTACCTTGTTTGTAACAACAACAACAACTACTGCTGCTGCTGCTGATGATGATGATGATCAAAATTATGATAATACTTTTAATTTTGATATTTTTATCTATCTTTCTTTTTTTGAAGACTGTACAGAAGACGACACAACACGCACGACAAAAGCGGTGTACGAAATGCTGCTGCCAGCTCTTGAAAATCTAAACAAAAGGTTGGACGTTCTGACCTATGACAGGGACATATTAATGTATTCTGAAAGAAGTTCATAATTCATAGGCTAGTAATGAAAAATAAAATTTGCATAATAGACAGTTGTAAAAATCATTGTTCGGCATACTTGGAGCACTGTTTACTGACGTTGTAGATCTACGTCAAACTCTTTGCTCTTTCTGATAAATATCATAACATACAACTGACATCATAACATGAATTGTCATGGTTACCTTGACTTTTTACCTCAAACATCCTTATAGGATATCTACTTCCATGGGCAATGTCCCAACCAAATAAAATAAACAGGACTATTCCTTCTCATTTTATCGTATAAACTAGGTTAACAGGCCGTTGTACTTACAAACTGACAAATTCTATCACAAAATTGTCCCCACAAAGAGCAATAACTTAGTCAAAATTAATGTCTGATTAATACCGTGGAAGGTGATTTTCTAGACATAAAACAAGTGAATACCTTCAGTATTTTCATTAAAAAAATTTTGTTGCATGAAAACAGAATATTTTCTAAGTTAAAAAAATTCATATATGTATATAGTGTAATCTGAATGGTAGATTATCAAGTGCGCACGACTTAGTTATCCGTTCCCACGACTCAGTAACTCGTGGCGACGACATAGTATATCTTGGCCACGAAAATGTATCTCGTGCCCACGATTTAATTATTTCGTGCCCACATCTTAGTAACTCGTGACCACGACATAGTATATCGTAGCCACGACATAGTATATTGTTCCCACGACTTAATTATCTCTCGCCCACGACTTAGAAACTCGAGGCCACAACAAAGTATATCGTTCCCACGACTTTACTTTCTTCTGGCCACGACTAAATAACTCGTGGCCAAGACATAGTATCTCGTGCGCACGATATAAATAAAAACACACACATGTCACCTTTGTTTCACCGTAGAATTAAGTTACTGAAGTAGTTCCAATATGTCGCCTTATAATGTCAGAGGTCTATTGCGAAGCATATTAGCTGACAAGATCAGATTGCTGATAAGAGGCCGGTCATACAGAAGACATATTTGCTACTAGGTTTCCTAAGTCCAAATACCCATTTCACCAACAACCGTTTATATATGAAAAGTAAGTTAATAACTAGTAAGACTAGAACAGACATTTGAAGTTGCATGATTTTTTTTCATTTGAAAAATGAAATAGGGAATGGATTTGTTGAATATGCTCATGGACGGCAGTTAGTATATATGGAAAATGCTGCCCCTAATCAACGAATTTTTAAATCTAGTTTAAGTAGTACAAAAATCATTATCAAAGTAGCGTTATCACTTTAATAACATCTGCACTGCTTTTTAAACACTTCTCATTTTCATTCTTCTTGTTTTATTTGGATTTCTTTTAAACAGTTATTATACGACAAGGTCAATACAACCGGAAAATGGCGCATGCAGCCACAGGAAGTGGGTATGCAGCAAGCGGAAGTGACGGTAAGAAATGATTTTTTTTTTAACTATTATTAAGTTATTTGCGACTGATTTCATTTTAGATTTGATGGATTGACCTTTTTTTATAGATATTTTGTGTAAGCCACTTTATGTACGCTTTTACAAAATAATTCATTTTCGATTACTTTTTCCCTTTTGCTATCAAAAATGGTATCGATTTAAAAGGTCTTTCTTATATTATAACATCTGGCTTATCTTGATGTAACTAAATAAATAAAACAATGACTATTTTAAGTCAGAATATATTGTCTAAGACTCACAGCGGTTAAAGGGATGGATGGGCGGGCAATACGACCTGTACAGTCCTCGAGTGGCGCATCTATCCGCCTATCAATTACATATACACTTTCAGTTTGGTGAGCACGAAATAATTGTGCTAAACTATGACAGCTAATTTAACCGTATCTATAAGTCTTAAACTGCAATAAAATCATTACTTATTATCCACAGATATGACCTAAAAGTTATCAAAATATGCAAAACCCTCATTATTTTATTTGTAACAGAATATAATTTTTGTAACGAAACCTAGTAAATTTCTGCCATCTTCGACATATTTTTTTTTAATCTTACTTGCACATATGTTGAGATTTATATTTTATTTTACTCATCTGCAGGCATGTCACTTTAAGGAAATCTAAGTCAGGAATGATTTTGGTACACAAAAGCAATAGAATAACAAGTACAAATGTTGCTGCAATGCAGCAATTGAGAAGCGCTGCGCAAAAATGCGCTCATTACAGATACCGTGCAAAATCGTTCCTACACACAGGTCATTTCCTATTTAGATTAAGTACTATTGTACATAAATGGAGATGTTTTGTTTGCATTATTATACTCATCGAATGCACTGTCCATGAGGGGCCAGTTATTAATTTTTTAAAGATATGCTTTCACTGATGCCTATCTGGTAAGGAAAGTAATTCCAATACAAACAAGACTTGTGACATGACAGTAGTGCGACATTGTTCTCTTTGTGTCACAACTGTAGTCAGTAATATTAGATAAAAGAATACCAAAGCATGTACATTTTCCTTTTCATCTATAATACTACTCATTTTACAAATATCAACACCTAATCATGGTAAGAAATATAAAATATCTTTATGTAAATAAGCCAAAACAAAAACTTTCATCGACTTTATTTTTCAAAATGTACGTTACATGACAATTGATATATCATGATATAACAAGAAAAGCATTAATGCAAAGCATCAAAGAGCGTCCAAGCAAGAAATGCAGCCAGTAGACATATGATGACCAAACATTTTAATGACATGCTGCGAATCACCGTAGGGGACTTTACATAATAAAACTCGTTTCGAATTTAATTTTAGCTGTAAATCGAAAGGATCAACTGGGTCCATGGACAATAAAAAATAGTAAACACAAATAGCTCCGCGTCTGTTGGTGCAGAGCAATAATAATAATAATAATAATAATAAATAATAATAAAATAATAATAATAATAATAATAATAATAAATAATAATATAATAATAATAATAATAATGATAATACCCATTTGGCTAATAAACCAACTTTTTGCAATCTGTAATAGGCCACCAGAAATGGAAAAAAGACCTCTAGTTTATTTTGATTTTTTTTTTCATCTTATTTTCTAAAAATTGAAGACTGTACGGATGACAATTTAACACGCATGGCAAAAGCGATGTGCGAAATGATGCAACCATTTTTCGAAAATATACTAGACAAAAAGTTTAACGCTTTGAACTATGCTAAGAACAAGTTAGTGCAGGAAATAGAAGAAAAGAAGGCAGAGATTGAAAGTAAGGAAATTGAGCTGCAACAAGTTAAGGAACAAACAAGAAAAATTGAAGATAACTTTTTGGCAACTTTGAGAGAAAAAGAATCGAAGATACAAGAATTGGAAAGAGAATTGAAGAAATTGAGGGAACAGTTGAATCTATCTCAACAGAACCTGCAATGCAAAGAAGATGAACTGACAGCTGAAAGAGAAAAAAAGGAAAAACAGGATGGTAAACTAGTATTTTTTTAAATTTAATTAAACCAGCCACAATGTGAATACCATCTAGAAATAAATTTTCAATGTACATATAAACAAGTTTTTTTTACATTTAAATCAAATGGCTTTACTTCCAAATCTAAATAAGTGTATCACCTATGATATTGTAAAAAGCAGTATCAATTTTCCCTCAGCTTTGTGTTTATGTCTTATCGAAACACCGTGATATTGTGTAAACATAAATCTTAATAATTATGTTTTTGTATTTCATTTACTTTCAAATATCACAGAGATTGAAAGTAAAGAAAATGAGCTGCGACAAATTAAGGAACAAATACGGATAATTGAAGATAAAAATTTGGCGGCTAAGAGAGAAAAAGAATCAAGGATACAAGAATTGGAAAGTGAATTGGAAAATTTGAGGGAACAGTTAAATCTATCTCAACAAAACCTGCAACGCAAGGAAGATGAACTGACAGCTGAAAGAAAAAGAATAGAGAAGAAGGAAAAACAGGATGGTAAACTAGTAATTTTTAGTTTTAATTAAACCAGCCAAAATGTGAATATCATCTAGAAATAAATGTTCAATGTACATATTAAACATTTTTTATTTTTAAATACAATTATATTTATATCAAATGGCTTTACTTCCAAATCTAAATAAGTGTATCACCTATGATATTATAAAAAGCAGTATCAATTTTCCCTCAGCTTTGTGTTTATGTCTTATCGAAACACCGTGATCTTGTGTTAACATAAATCTTAATAATTATGTTTTTGTATTTCATTTACTTTAATATTTTAAACCAAAGTGGTTATTTCATAGAATTTTAATATTTCAAAACCACTTTAAAACCTTTCGTGGGTCCGACATTGTATGTATACAAGTTTCTTTTTACTAAAAATTCTGTAAATTTACAGATCTTGCAACTGATCTAACAAATAAGATAAACGAAGCAAAAGAAGAAGCGCTAGATAAGAGGCGCCAAACTAAAACATATAAAGAAGAATTGCAGAAGTTAAAGAAATGATTGTGTACAAGTGAATGACAACTATGCCTTAAACATATTGAAATTCTTTAACACATTGAAATTCATTCTTTATGGAACTCGATCATTTTTACTTATACGTCATGTGCTTCATAATATCGTTGACAAAATGATGTTATTTAAAGTTTGATTTTTTTATTATTATTTTTATTTCTCTTTATATTGAAAAGCTGGTTGGAAAATTAAATTGCTGTCCTATATTTCAAAAGAGTTATATGGCTTAACACGGTACAACCTGTCTCATTAAAGATAACATTAAAGACCTCGAAAAGCAGTTGGAAACGGCAACAGCGGACAAAAAAAGCTGCACACAAAGAGCTTGACGAAGCAAAGGCGGCGTATCAACGAAAGAAATGTGAAAAGTATATAAAGGAATTCAAGATAAAGAACCGGAAATAATGGTTTATATTCTCGTAACGATAGTGAATAACAGTTTTGTTTCATTATTTGTTGTCAAGATATTTGAATGGTTTTATATACAGTGTATAATTATATTCTTATTATTGTGTATATATCTTTTAAGACCATGGTATATTTAGTCATATTGTATAAACAAACAATAAATATCTTAACTTTCAAATACTGATATAAAAGTATTATATTTTATCTGAAGAAATATATTTTATATTTTATATTTAATTATCTTGGTCTGGTTTCAGTAGTATACGATGTTCACTATTCACCTATCAAATAAAATAAAATAGGTCTTCACAAAATAAATGTGCCAAATAGCAACATTTAATCTCTCTAAAATTTACTTTTTTCACTAAATGAAGTTGTAAAACCATTGCTTAGTGCTCATTTGTATGTATTTAGACCATAGTTTCAAAAGGTTTTACGGTAACTTTAACGCTTTGTATAAAAAAAACTACACAAACGACCATGCCAGTCGGAAATCTGGAGGCCATACTCTTTGGGGCGAAAGCTTTGTTCCTTATTATCGTATAACTGTAAATAAGAACCTCAAAACCAATACAATTTCTAATTTGCAACGTCACATCAATGGTGTTTTAACGGTTGGCGAGAGAAAGTTTTATTTACGAAATATTCCAAACTTTAGGCAGACAACAAGCAAATCGCTGGTCAGGATAAAGTCCATTTTGATTTGTCATGTCATGAACAAAAATATTTCGTTGTTTATACTTTGCATATATGACTCGGATCATTGTCCATCGTTTAACTGAGATACTATTGTAACAATAATAACCCTTACTATGAATGATTTGTATGTATGAATACATTGATATACTGATATGGATATGAACTGTATACAGCGTCGAAGACGACAACGTCAATTACACCGTTTATTACTATCAAAAAAAGCATATCAGAAAATACAAGTCTTAATTAGTCAAATTTTTCAGGAGAGAATGTTAATCTAATAATTTCATCTATAGATTTGGTCAAATATGTCACAATTATAAATGCCAGGTGTACGATGGGCAACGCATGAATAAAACGAGCCTCGGTAAAATAAATCCATTAAGAAGGGATCATATCGCTACCGATCTGAAATGTTGTTTCTGTGTAATAACGAACTCGCAAAGCGTTAATCGTTGATAACGGTTATTGAAATATGTTCTCAGAAATAACAGTTGTGCTAAAAAGTATCATTTCTGTAAATACGCCATGGTTATTGGAAACTTAGGCTTAAAAGGCAAAGAGGATGTTGAACTAAGAAGATTTTACTTGCAAAGTCGTTTGTAAAC
>NW_026863796.1:0-27775 GCF_026571515.1 Ruditapes philippinarum | reverse complement strand
GATAAAGCTGAAGCATGGTTTATTTTCCATGCTTATGCTTGAACACCGAGATCTTTATTTATTTAAGACATGTTTGACGTATTCAACAGTACATGATTTTTCAAAACATGAACACGTAGGGATTTGTTGAAGACTGACTTGCATTTCTGTGAAAATGTGAAACTTGCCTTTAAATATGAAAAATTACGATATTAAGTAAATCTTACTGTAAATGTGAAAATCAATGAATATATAATATATATTTTGCAAGTGTTGTAAATTATAATTTTCATTTTTCAATTCTTTCGTTTTGGGCGTTCTTAAGGGATCCTGTCTTTCCCCTACATTCACAATGGATCTAATACTTTTCTCTAGTAGATTTATTTGGATTACAGGAACAATGTGTCGTTTTTTATGCATTTTTATGGAATGGAATAATTGAACGAATCATAAAGAGCTGGCCAGTTGTTCTTACGTGTTACGTGTTTATTGTAAGTTCTGGGTAAAATTATTAAGGCAATCACATAAATCTTTTCAAGTAATGAAAACAAAATAGCATGAAGAACTAGACGACGAGACGACAAAACAATTAAAACACCTGTTAAATGGCGTTTGAGCAGTTGACTATATGCATGTATTTCATGATTTTTGTACATGGGAAAAGTCACAAGGACGAACTTGTATGGATGCTGGGAAAAAACAAGATATATTTGAATAAAAAGGGGCATTTTTTATAAAATGTCATGAAATTTTATTAAGGATGTTTTCGGGAGTTTTCATATAGACATATAGGCAAAATTAAAACTGTTCAATAGAATTTCTTTAAACTTGGCATGTTGTTAGAATGTGATAACAGAAACTTTTTGAGCGGAAAAAATTGGGGTCACCGTTCTCGTTTTTGAGTTCTCTGCCCCTGAATCAGAATTTTCGACTTATTTGAGGTCATTTCAAGGGCAGATAACTTATACATACTTAAACGAATTCTTGATTTAACTTCTGGATTTTGTTTTTCTTTCTATTGTTGAGTACAATATATAATAAGAAGCAATTCCTTATATCGTTTCTGGTATTTTTTTTCAATGAAAATAAAGGTACTTTAAATTCTTAAAAAATAGGGCATTTTTTAAGAAAAAATGCACAGGTAAAAAGAAAATGTGGAGAAAAAAACTACCCACTCTAAATTTGTTCTTGAAATTTTGCATATTGACTAAAAGGAAGGTAAGCTTCATGAAAATAAGAAAAAAAATTGTATTGTTTCCCTTCATTGTAAATTATCTGCCCTTGAATTTAACGAAAAACTCGAATTCAAGGGCAGATAACTCGAAAATGAGTACGGTGACCCCAATTTTTTTTCGCTTAAAATGTTTCTGTTATCATATTCTAACAACATGCCAAGTTTAAAGAAATTCTATTTAACAGTTTTAATTTTGCCTATATGTCTATATGAAAACTCCCAAAAACGTCCTTTAATGTCATAAAGCATAAGCATAAAGTTTCTCGCAAAACATATTTGGGTGCACGTGGTACAATATTAAATTTTTAAGGTATTCTAATATGAATAAGCTAAAACAAACATTTCGGTGTATGACTATTTGCTTTTCGTTTTAGTTTATTATTATTATTATCATCATCATTAACAACAACATCATCATCATTAGTCAGAAGATTTTTTAAAAAAAATCCCTCATCCAGTTACATTTTGAAAGAATCATCAAGGCATTTGGAATTTATGGTGAATTTCAAATACTAGTTGTATACCTTACATAAATCACGGATTTTAATTACAATATGAATTCATGCATACATTTGTTCCTTCTTTACAGTATAGTGTCAGCGGGTCTTTAAATAATGCAATATTCACGAGGTCAGCGCTGCGACAAAAAAGTATAGTTACCTCCTATTTAGCACTATATGTATTATTTCTGTCGGACGGCTAAAATTTAGCGGCATGTAACTTAATAATTATTTTTTGATGTAAAAAATATGACTTCCTTTATCGTTATGTATGCCCCCTATCGGCAGCCAATTAGCCATGTGGCCAGGTTATTGTGTTGACTTTTGACCTAGTGACCAAAATATCAATAGGGGTTATCTGCTGGTCATGACTTGCCTCTTAGCAATTTTATGACAAAGTTATCACAAATCTTACTTAATAATATATGCATAAAATTTATTAATCATGTAGGCCTCTTTAATAACAACTCTTTTGTTCTTTTACATTAGAACTTTAAATGTGTATATGTTTTTACGCACAGTCAAAGTGACTTTGACCATTGACCCTTAAATCATTAGGGGTTATCTACTGGCCAAGAAAGACCAATGCACATGTGAAGTTTGAAGGTAAAGGGCCAATGAGTTGCTGAGATATTAATCCGAAACCGTTTTTACCTATAAGGTCAATGTGATCTTGACCTCTGACCCCTTGGGTCCAAAAATCCATGGAGGTCATCTTCTGACCAAAAGCAATGCTTTTGTGAAGTTTGATGGTCATTGGTCCATGGATTGTTGAGTTATTGATAGGAAACTGTTTTGACATACAAGGTCAATTTGACATTGACCTTTGACCCTCTGACCCCAAACTCAATAGGGGTCATCTACTGGCCAAGACCAATGCACCTACGAAATTGGAGGACCAACACCCTATGGGTTGTCGCTTTCGTTCAGTAACCGTTTTTACCTACAAGGTCAATGTGACGTTGACCTTTGACCAAAATCAGTAGGCGTCATCTACTGGGCCAAAACCAATTAACATTTGCAGTTTGAGAGCTAAGGGCCCATGGGTTGTCCAGTTATTGATCGGAAACCGTTTTTTAACCTACAAGGTCTATATGACCTTGACCTTTTACCTCTTGACCCCAAAATTAATAGGGGTCATTAACAGGCCAAGACCAATGCACCTGTGAAGTTTGAAGGTCAAAGCCCCATTAGTTGTTGAGTTATCAATTTGAAACTTTTTTGACATTTTAGGTCAAATTGGCATTGAATTTTGACTTTATGACCCCAAAACAATGGGGGTCATTTTCTTTGTCATGAACAATCCCCATACCAAGTTTGAAATTCCTAGGCCTAAGTGTTCTTTAGTTATTGATCGGAAACAATTTGGTCGACCGAATGACGGTCCGACCGACAGGCAACTGCAAAGCAATATACCCCCACTTCCTTAAAGGGGGGCGTAATTATTAAATAAATTCGGAATCTATAGCTGGCAGGTGGTTATGCTTCATGTCATCGAATTATTGGAAATTATATTGAAAGTGAAATGCATTATATAGCCTTGAATGCGATCGATTATCTCCCGAACTAATTGTATTTGAAATGTTCGTAATTCTTTTAAAAGAACAAACCAAACCATGAATTGATTTCTGCAAAAATAACTGTAAAGATTACTGTAAGTGTAAAATCTTTTATATGTAAAAACAAATCCACGGTCTAAGTTACAAGAGGTGCAAGCAAATTATCTCTTTTTATGATGTAAATATATTTCAGCAAGACATGTATATAGAGCTATCTAAATCTAAATATGTCATTTATAATGGTTGAAAATATATTAACTGCATTTGCCTTTTATTTCATTATAATTATTTTAAGTATTATTATTAAAAAAAGCAGATTACACTTTTATATCAACGTTATCATCTACAACTCGTACATACATTTTTTTGTATATAAGATACAGGCAATACACTGTTATGATGACTAAACATTTTACATTTGGGAATACCAAAACCACCTATCCAAAATACTTAAAGTGGAAATCGATAATGTTTATGTATCTAAAATATTTTAATTATCGACTTGAAACAAAAAAAATTATTAGTTCAACTTGCTTATCATTCTACCTCTTGCATTTTCATATGGCTAATTGATTTTGTTGTATTCCTCTGCGTCATTATAAAAGTTGTTTTTTGTTTGCTTTTTTCCCCCCGACAGTTCTTACACAATGGTTGACAAATTTAGACTTTTTTCTCTTCTGCATTCAAAAACCCTTTTTGTTTTATTTATCATTTGTTTTTGTTAATGTTTTTGTTAATGTCAAATTAACTTTTTTCATTTGTATATACTTGATCTGTGTTTACTTACTATCAAACTAATTGGTCTTAAATTTTGTCAAAATTTATAGTCGGGGTTTATTTTTTATTTGTCTACCCTTCAGTTAAATCTACAAAGGACCAAGATCCATCTTAAGACAGAAATTGACGAATGTTCACCAATATACCGGATAAAATATTTAGTATAAACAATAATTTGTTATATATGCCATTCATCATTTAGACTCGTCTGCGTTTTGGTGTGTTTTTGTTTTTCGATTATGTAAAGTTTCTGCATTGGTAGACTAAATTTTCTCTCATCGATTCTAGTCTGAGTCAGAACTGATGGTGTTTTAGTGTATTGGTTGTTATCACGCATTATCTCCATAAATCTAGTTTTTCATAATATAAGTTATATATCTGTTCCTAAGTGTATCATATCAATTTCAGACAAACGTTATATTACAAATTCGTAATTTCAGGGTATCACTATATCTAAGATATAATAAAGTATAATATACACACGTTACTTTATATAAACATTATTTACCATATTACTGTAGCGAGATACAATAGTACAAAACAAATTGAGACAACAATGTTGACAATATTTAAATGATAAAGTTATAACATCTTAAAACTGTATCCAATATCTCACACACATTTGACAAATATAAGAGATGCAAATGAATTACATTATGTAACAAAAATGTACACTATTTCATGGTGCCGAGTTCTGATTAGTTCAGCAGAAGAAAGACAGTTGTTATATTTGCAAATACGAAATTTATACGAGGCTTGTGGAGAATAAGCAAATACTGTTGAATTAATATAGGCACAATTGTTAAATCCCCTATATTACGGCAGTATTTAAAGATGAGTAAAGAAACTATTGGAAAGGGGACAGTAGGACAGAACACACTGAACTTTATATACATTGTAATTACGGTCGTCTTAGTGAGATTCAACTTAACATATTGGAAGAAAAAATCTCGAGTGTGATATAGACGTTGTAAAGCCCTATCAGTCCTCAGTGTTTACTGTAAAATATTTGGCATGCATGGAAAAGATGATAATATTTGCATAGAAAAAAAGACCACTTAACTTGTCTAGTGGCACACATTATCAATATCTTGATATTTGTCCAATTAGAAATACACATTATGTTGCAGATGAGAATCTGATGTACTTCAAAGAGTAACTATATTTTTACTATGCATGTACCTAAAAGGTTATATACTATTTGCAGAGTCATTGCATTGATGATTAGACCCAATGAGATGTTCTTATAAATTAAACTCAAAGAAAACTAGTTTAATAAATATATTTTACGGGACGCGTCACATTAATTAAAACGTTCATAAATGCATTGAAAAGAAATAGTTTTAAAACCAAAGGTTTTTCAAACAATAATCAGTTGTGTTACTTGTGTAATGTACTACATAAATATAATAAAAACACTTAAAACGAAATCTGTCATATTGGATTATTTTATAACAAGATACATTTTGCTATATATAATGGCAAGTTAGGTTTACTCTTCCTAAGAAGTGGGGTTTATCTTTATTTGTAAGACGTTTGGTATATGATTGTGAACTTGTTGATTGGATTGGATTGATGTGGGGTTGCAGTATACATGTATGTTCCTGCAAGCATGAAACAGAATAGCAATATGATATATCCTGTATCCTTGTATTAAACAATTGCACAAAGTTTGTATTTTAACATTATTAAATGAAGCAGTTTCATACTTGAAAGCCAAAGTTTGTGGAATTAATGGCTCATAAAGTGTGTTAAACCATTTATAAATATAATTACATTAACGTTTTGATTATATGTAAATTTCAATGCTCTTGCTTTTATAAGATCGTGTTGACTGTGATAAACCTCTATCATGATAAATACCGGTTATGATAAAAACCTGTGATGATAAACGCCTGTTAAGATAAAAGCTTGTCATGATAGACCCATATCATGATAAACCTCTGTCATAATAAACCCCTGTTATGATAAACCCCTGTTATGATAAACCCCTGTTAAGATAAAAGCTTGTCATGATAGACCCATATCATGATAAACCTCTGTCATAATAAATCCCTGTTATGATAAACCCCTGTTATGATAAACGCCTGTTTAAGATTAAAAAGCTTGTCATTATAGACCCTATCATGAAAAAACTCTGTCATAATAAACCCCTGTTATGATAAACGCCTGTTAAGTTAAAAGCTGGTCATGATAGACCCATATCATGATAAACCTCTGTCATAATAAATCCCTGTTATGATAAACCCCTGTTATGATAAACCCCTGTTAAGATAAAAGCTTGTCATGATAGACCCATATCATGATAAACCTCTGTCATAATAAACCCCTGTTAAAATAAAAGTTTGTCATGACAGACCCATATCATGATAAACCTCTGTCATAATAAATCCCTGTTATGATACACCCCTGTTATGATAAACGCCTGTTAAGATAAAAGCTTGTAATGATAGACCCTTATCATGATAAACCTCTGTCATAATAAACCCCTGTTATGAGAAACCCCTGTTAAGATAAAAGCTTGTCATGATAGACCCATATCATGATAAACCTCCGTCATAATAAACCCCTGTTATGATAAACCCCTGTTAAGATAAAAGCTTGTCATGATAGACCCATATCATGATAAACCTCCGTCATAATAAACCCCTGTTATGAGAAACCCCTGTTAAGATAAAAGCTTGTCATGATAGACCCATATCATGATAAACCTCTGTCATAATAAATCCCTGTTATGAGAAACCCCTGTTAAGATAAAAGTCATGATAGACCCATATCATGATAAACCTCTGTCATAATAAACCCCTGTTATGATAAAACCCTGTTGAGATAAAAGTCATGATAGACCCATATCATGATAAACCTCTGTCATAATAAACCCCTGTTATGATAAAACCCTGTTAAGAAAAAAAGCTTTTCATGATAGACCCATATCATGATAAACCTCAGTCATAATAAACCCTTGTTATGAGAAACCCCTGTTAAGATAAAAGTTTGTCATAATCAACCCCTGTTATGATAAACCCCTGTTTTGATGAAGACAGGTCATATATTACACTCAGTTGTTCCTCAGTAGGAGTTTGCACAGAAATCTTTTTTATAGTCCGTGATATATTCCAACGTCATTGGTGTTATTGTTATTATAAGTCAGAGTTGAGGTATCAAATATTACCCAAGGGAAGAGATCAACAATAACATAACTGCCATGTCATAATAATAAATCCAATAAATGAACATCTAGTTTTCATACGGGACAGCTACTCTTATTTCCATTTAGATTTATAGATAAACAACCTAATTATGTAAAGATGGAAATTACATTAGTCGTATAATCAAGTACCAAGAATATAGCGATTATTCAGATAAACGGCATTTGCAAGCCTGTATTGACTAACCATCCTAGACATCAAGTTTTAATACATCATAACAATTACTGTGTATTAAAGCCCAGCACACGTATTTTGTTGTTTGAAGTACCCTTTATATAAAAGTATATAGTTACACCATCCAGCTGAAATTAAAACATCAAATTTAGCTACTGGATGCATATTTTAACTGCTATTGTAAAATGTTCTAAGAAACGTTAAATTCTTGAAATGTATCACTTTTAAATAAATTCGTGTAGACATGTCGTATACAATTTTACTTTTTCCTTTACTGTACAGCTTGGAGGTCGCTTTATTACCGACATGTTTAAGAACTTAAATACCAACCCAAATTATTCTAATTAATCCCCAACATTGCTATTTATTTTTATTTTTTAAATCCTTTTTATCTTCGGTGTTTTGTCATAGTTTCAATTGGCCATACACCCTAACCATCTTTTGCCACTTTAGAATCTCCATATATGGAAGTCAAAAAACCTCTGCTTACATTTATCACATTGTTTAACATATGAGCCGCGTCACGACAAAACCAACATAGTGCGTTTGCGACCAGCATGGATCCAGACCAGCCTGCGCATCCGCGCAGTCTGATCAGGATCCATGCTGTTCGCTATCAGTTTCTCTACTTGTTATAGGGTCTGTAAGCGAACAGCATGGATTCTGATCAGACTGCGCGGATGCGCAGGCTGGTCTGGATCCATGCTGGTCGCAAACCCATCATGTTGGTTTTGTCGTGACGCGGCTCAAATTTTTACATTCAACACTATTTCTACAGTCTCACGAAATCCATTACTGTAACATCATAAAACACATGTTTGCCCTTTCAACTAACCATTTCTAACCTTATACGGTATATTCGGGGTAAGGGCGGTAACCCTTTATCTTTCTACTTATATATTCATGCCAGAGTAGTCACCATTTTCTATTTAAATTTGTGAGGTTTTGTTACTCCGTGTCTTTCTCTGTCATTATAATACCATTCATTTATTTACTTATTTGTTCATTTTTGTTACACTGACACTGTAATGGTTTTCATTAACATTATACGTGTAATATTTCTGTATATTTCTGTTTCTCTTTTAACAAAAGGTACACATAAAAGTTTGCAAGAATAATATATGTGTGATTAAACTGTTGTATTATACCTGAAGCAGCATATGTTTAATCCGATATAAATGCGTATCAAACTTGAAATTTACTCTTTCTCTGGCGTCAATAACCAACTTAAACAAAATCTTCCGTATTGCTTTAGCGATGCAATCATTCTATTATTAGAACATTGAGCAAAATAAATATCTTTAATTTCCATGTTGATTAAGTTTTTAAATAAATTATCCGGGCAATGTAGAAATGACACTACTAGATTCACTTACACACACTCTGTATTCAAAAGAAATATCTAATCATTAGAAATGCAAAAAACAAGTATTGCTTTAAACACCACCAAAACCACAGGAAAATGTTTAAAATACAACTAAAAATGGTGAGCTTATCCCTCTGTTTCATGTCGTCCTGTACTACAGCATTGTGGTGAAAACTCGTCGTCATGGCTATTTGATCATGTTGTTCCGAGTCACTTGAGCATTCATTATCATCACTTTCATACGTATCAGTATCACTTGCACTGTCGTCAGATTTCCGTGGACTTCCTGTATTATCACGTTCTTCTTTCTGTTCAGAAACAGCCTGCGCTACTTTATGGTCGTCGTCCATCGTTTTACTTTCTGAAATTGCCTCTATGTCTTGGTTAATGGCCGTACTTCAAAAGAAAAATTTGATTATTACTTAAAGAAGAAAGATATTATGTAAACCAAAGGATTAAACAAAATATGACTGATGCAAAGATGAACCTTAAAATGAAAGGGGAAAAGCTATATCTATTTTTCTCTCCCGTGGTATGTTATAGTACACTAATCCTCCTCAATATCACTATCCAGTATTCAGATTGGTTATCATGTCTAATTAAGTTGAAAAGAGCCTAGATTTAACATATAAAGGAAGACTGTTAGATATAAGCAGACTTTAACATGGAAATACAACGTATGTGAATGGAGATTATAGAATATTATCAACAGGTATATTTTTACAACTGTGTACGGTTTAGGTAAGAAAGGGTCCAACTTACCGGAGGCGACGAAGGCGACTTCTGTACCCTTCAATTTCAAGTACGTCTGCTTTCCAATCGGCATTAGATTGCGTGGGTGAAAGTTTTCCATCTGTTTTGTTTTCCGAAACTGCCCCTTTGCTAAAGATCTTGCTTTTGATTTCTGAAACTGCCTCTTTGCTTATGACCGTGCTTTTGTTTTCTGAAACTGCCTCTTGGTTAATGGCCGTGCTTCAAAAGAAAATTTTATTATTACTTAAAGAAGAAAGTTATTATATAAACCAAAGGATTAAACAATTATGACTGATGCAAAGATGAACCTTTAAATGAAAGGGAAAAAGCTATATATATTTTCTCTCTGTGGTATGTTATAGGGCTTAAATCCTCCTCAATATCACTGTCCAGAATTCAGATTGATTATCATGTCTATTCAAGTTGAAAAGAGTCTAGCATTTACATATAAAGGAAATCTGTTCTATAAGCAGACTTTAACATGGAAGTAACAAATACAATGTATGTAAATGGAGGAGGTAAGAAATCGTGTTATTATAAAATATAATCAACGGCTTTAAAAAAATGTATGACTGTGTACGGTTTAGGTAAGAAAGGGTCCAACTTACTGGAGACGACGAAGGCGACTTCTGTACCCTTCCATTTCAAGTACGTCTTTTTTCCATTCGGCATTTAATTCCGTGGGGGGCAATTTTCCATCTGTTTTGTTTTCCGAAACTGCCTCTTTGCCAATGACCGTGCTTTTGGTTTCTGAAACTTCCTCTTTGCTAATGCCTGTGCTTTTGTTTTCTGAAACAGCCTCTTTGCTAATGCCTGTGCTTTTGTTTTCTGAAACTGCCTCTTTGCTAATGACCAAGCTTTTGTTTTCAGAAACTGCCTCTTTGCTAATGCCCGTGCTTTTGTTTTCTGAAACTGCCTCTTTGCTAATGCCCGTGCTTTTGTTTTCTGAAACTGCCTCTTTGCTAATGACCATGCTTTTCTTTTCTGAAACTGCCTCTTTGCTATTGCCCATGCTTTTCTTTTCTGAAACTGCCTCTTTGCTATTGCCCGTGCTTTTGTTTTCTGAAACTGCCTCTTTGCTAATGACCGTGCTTTTCTTTTCTGAACCTGCCTCTTTGCTAATGCCCGTGCTTTTGTTTTCTGAAACTGCCTCTTTGCTAATGACCATGCTTTTCTTTTCTGAAACTGCCTCTTTGCTATTGCCCATGCTTTTGTTTTCTGAAACTGCCTCTTTGCTAATGCCCGTGCTTTCGTTTACTGGAACTGCCTCTTTGAAAATGTCCGAGCTTCAAAAGAAAAATTGATTATTACTTGTAGAAGAAAGTTATTATATAAACCAAAGGATTAAACATACATGACTGATGCAAAAAATGAACCTTAAAATGAAAGGGAAATAGCTACATGTATTTTCCCTCCCATGGTATGTTATAATATGCAAATCCTCCTCAGTATCACTGTACAGAATTCAAATTGATTATCATGTTTATTCAAGATGAAAAGAGTCTAGAATTTACATATAAAGGAAATCTGTTCCATAACTTAACATGGAAGTAAGAAATACAATGTATAAGAAAACGTGTCGTTATAGAATATAATAAACAGATATACTTTTGACAACTGTGTACGGTTCAGGTAAGAAAGGGTCCAACTTACCGGAGGCGACGAAGGCGACTTCTGTACCCTTCCAAATCAAGTACGTCTGTTTTCCGTTCGGCATTAAATTCCGCGGATGAAAGTTTTCCATCTGATTTGTTTTCCGACACTGCTTCTTTGTTAATGATCGTGCCTTTGTTTTCTGAAACTGCCTCTTTGCTAAAGACCGTGCTTTTGGTTTCTGAAACTGCCTCTTTGCTAATGACCATGCTTTTGGTTTCTGAAACTGCCTCTTTGCTAATCCCCGTGCTTTTGTTTTCTGAAACTGCCTCTTTGCTAATGACCATGCTTTTGTTTTCTGAAACTGCCTCTTTGCTAATGACCGTGCTTTTGTTTTCTGAAACTGCCTCTTTGCTAATGACCGTGCTTTTGTTTTCTGAAACTGCCTCTTTGCTAATGCCCGTGCTTTTGTTTTCTGAAACTGCCTCTTTGCTAATGACCGTGCTTCTGTTTTCTGAAACTGCCGCTTTGCTAATGCCCGTGCTTTCGTTTTCTGGAACTGCCTCTTTGCTAATGGACGTGCTTTTGTTTTAAAAGAAGACAAATTTGAATATTACTTCTAGAAGAAAGTTATTATGTAAACCAAAGGATTAAAGCAATCATAACTGATGCAAAGAATGCACCTTTAAATGAAAGGGAAAAAGCTACCCGTGGTATGTTATAGCGCTCAAATCCTCCTCAACATCACTATCTAGCATTTAAATTGGTTATCATGTCTATTCAAGTTGAAAAGAGACTAGATTTTACATACACGTATAAAGGAAATCTGTTCTATATAAGCAGCCTTTTACTTAACATGGAAGTAAGCAATACAATGTATGTGAATGGATGAGGTAATACAACGTGTCATAATATAGAATATAATCAACAGGTATATTTTGACAACTGTGTACGGTTCAGGTAAGAAAGGGTCCAACTTACCGGAGACGACGAAGGCGACTTCTGTACCCTTCCATTTCAAGTACGTCTGTTTTCCAATCGGCATTTAATTCCGTGGGTGAAGGTTTTCCATCTGTTGTGATTGCTGCTTTTGTGACAGACACATTATTCGGGTCATGATATTCTTCTCCCTTAAAATCTTCAGTCTTACTATCAGAGTATTCTGAAAGAAACAATTTCCACATACTATTATGTCTCAAATGTAGCCAAGACAGGGATGTACTTCATTTCAATAAGTAAGACTTACAACACCATAATGATATTAAACTAAGACTTAAACTACTTACCTTGGCGAACATTTGTTATCAGTCCTGGCCGTTTTGAAGGTTTTGGAAATGGCACAGGGGACCATGGTTTTGGATTCCCTGTATCTCTGCCAACAGGCAGTGGGTAACTGTAAGTCGGCCTTGTCACATTTGGCCGCTTAGTGGTTTCTTCAAGGGATTTTGCAAATGACGTCATGTCAACTTCCCTTAAAGAACTTTTCGTACCTTTTTCAGATTCGTCATTTACACGATTGTCTAAAATTACTGGTCTTTGGTACGGTGTTGCAGCTCTAAACCTTCGAACAGGTACTTGAACATCTTTAAAGTTTGCCATTCTACGTATGCTATTCTGGGTCCTAGATCCAACATCGTCTTTACTCTGTGATGTTTGTACTTGGACAGCGTCCTGTGACTTTAAAGACGTATTGTTTAAAGTCGTGTTAGAAACTATCGGTAGCATCGTTCTTTCTAAAGTTCCCTCGTTTGCCTTTATCTTCTTGTTTCCTTGACACTTTTTCTGGAAAAAAAGAAAAGAAAAATTATCTAGCCTTTAACAGAATACATTTAATTTTCGATCATAAAGAGCTAACGGTATACAGAAGAAAGTTTTATTTTGGAACCCCACTGAGGTCAAAAAGCCTAAAAACAAAAAAATGATTTCTTATATAAATCAAATGGGGCACTAATATACATATAAAATATAAACAAAAAGATAAGGAAGAAATTATCTAAATAAATATATACATAGTTTCTTAGACATATTTCACTGAAAAGCGTTGCAATGTTTTTCAATGTTAGGTCATTTTTCACAATTAAATTAATTATTATGGAAAAAACGGTGTGAGCTTATGATCTGTTATTATGCACACAAGTTTTTTAGTTTAGACCACCATCAAGAGAGAATAGATGAAATGGAAGATTTAACTAAACAGTATGCAAATACTGCAAGATTTATTTTTCGCGTATTATATTAAAGATATTCTCTACCGAAAAAAGCCACACGAACATACGATACGACATTTGAGAAGGGAACCATGTGAAAGTTGTTGAAACTGTTGAAAACTTAGATTTATCAAGTCGGTGATGGACGTCAGTGGTTAAAGCAAGGTACCTTTCAACCATTTCATGCCGATATTACATTTTTGTTACACTATATAGAGGATATTGAATGAGTGTAGTTTCAATCCTGAATTTATTCAACGTGTTCAATAAAGTCAATAATGTACCTACTATAGAATTTAATTTTCTATTTATGACATACCCAAAATAAAGACTGTATAAAATCAGGACTGTATAAAATGAAGACTGTATAAAGTGCAAAGAATCATTTTTAATTGATGCGCCTATTGCACGGTGGATGAACTACATTTCATAATGATTTGCCACCTCATTGAATAATAAAAACACGATAAAACGTGCCGTAACTTCCGCAAGAAGCACACTGGCAGAAACAAAGGTTATCAGAAGAACTCTAGGACACCTTCAGAGTTATCAGAAGAACTCGAGTACATTTGAAAAATCGGGCATAAATTTGTTAGCCGGGGCTTTATATTTGCAACTTTCCTTGATAATTAGGCAAGGAAGAAGATCAGGAATGAACAGGTCAATATGTACGCATGAGCAAATAATTTGGAAATTTTACTCAAAACTAACAGATTTTAAACAATAGGCGATGAAAAATGGACTATAAAGTGTTTTTACCAGATATCACTTGCTTTACTAGCCTCGCTGACAAGGTGTTAGAATTTCAGTTACTGTAGTTTTAAAATAAATTTAAGATTGTAGGTTCGAATGAAATTATTTTTTTATGTTTTCTGGTATGACTTTAATTTTATTTTTGCAAAACTTGACCAATATGTGTCATGCATGCGTAACAGTCGTACATATTGAAATTAATGAAATGAAAAAAAATGCATTTATCAAAATAATGAAATAAAAAGGCTAAAATGAAAGATACGATTTATCAACACATGCTTCAAATATAATTAAAAGAATATAATATATCATTAAAAGACAAACTCCAAAAAGGGTGTGTCTAAGGTACGAACTTTCAACTACGTGGTCGCAATTCCTTCGTACTTAGTTACCACTAGGCCATCGAGCAGATTTCATTGGTTTAATATCGAGATCTGTCCTATTATTCATATCCTAAAGCGTAAAATTTCGTAAATCATAATAAATTACGGAAACTAACAAAAAAAAATTCCCCGGTCAATATTGCAAAACAATTACACAAATGACTTCACGCCAAAATATATGCATGCACGTGCAATACCATTTTTACTGAGTCGCAAAATCGGCACATCAGGTATGTGATAAGTATATATTTCATTTTATCCAAGAAATTAAGAATCGTATTCTTCACAATATTGTTTTTCTTTATGAAAGATTTTTTCTAAAGCAAGTATTATTCCAGTATGTGTATGTGCATATAATTATTATTAAAAGAAAATTGTGCTATTTTTCAACATTGGTTTATATTGTACCAGTATTATATATATATATATATATATATATATATATATATATATATATATATATATATATATATATATATATATATATATATATATATATATATATATATATATATATATATATATATATATATATATAAATAAAACAAAAAACACAGTCCATGAGTTAACTTATTTAATTATTTGCCAACCGGTTTCTCTTATGATCATCAGGGCAAAAGATCATAAGAGAAACCGGTTGGCAAATAATTAAATAAGTTAACTCATGGACTGTGTTTTTTGTTTTAGATTTGATAAAAACGAAGTAACAAACCATTACTTAAACTGAGTTCAAGGATTTCCGTTGCGTTCTGAATTACTGACTTACTAAATCTGTTCGAACACTAAGTATTTTCTAAAACAAATCTACCAAAAAGTGTACATTCTAGAAGTACTTAGTTCAGATTAACGCCATTTATATCCAGTAAATTCAAATTTCTGGCAAAAACATCTTTCTCCTTATGTTAAAAACACCAGATATCGGATTTAATAAATTAATTTTAATGTGAACTTTGTAAATCTGGCATAGTGGAAATTGTTTAGAGACAATGCTTCTTTCAGACTACATTATTTTGATACAATCATGACATGAGGATATCACCAAGAGGGAACATCGGTTTACAAAGAGAAAGTGTAGCGTCGGACATTCATGTTATATGGACGTATACTTTCAGTGTACAGTATAGTCATTTCACACACATTTGTTTAGTATAATTAAAACACAATATCATGAGATGTAGCACAAAATATTCAGTTTACATGCTTTTGGAGATTGAACATTAACAATATTTAGTACTAAAGTAAGCTTAGCTATTATAAAGCATTTGCATATAGAAAGTCACTTAGTGGATTTTAAACTTAATAATATGCTGTAATAAAATTCCATGAGAACAGCTGACAGAGCTCCAGATAGCGTGCGTATCTGCGTAAAATACGCATAGAAAATCTAAAATACGCATCACTTTCAAAATCCATGCGTCAAAGTTACGCACAACAAAATGAAAATACGCTTGTATGTCAAAATTTAAGCGTGAAAGAATAGACGTCGAAACATTTGATATTTAGAAAGAGGATATTTTTAGCATAAAAATCAATATATTTCCATTTTATTGCTTTGAAAACTAAAAATTCTGTTGTCAACATCGCATGTTAAAAACGAAAGTAACAGGAAGTACAGAAGGGAGTCGATAACTCTCGTAAGATCAACCTGTGAAATTAGCCAGCTAATCATCTTAGGATTAAACATAGTATTGTTTGTTTAGGCATCTATTGACATGCTTATGCCTCAATATTATAACAAAAATATATTTTAATTTCTTTCACTTTTGTTGTTGGAACAAAAAAGACATGTTTTTCACCTGCAGTTTTGTACTCAATATTTTCGTACCTAGTATACAGTTAGTATACGGACAATTTTCTCTCAGACCAAAGCCTTTTTAAGGAAAGATAAAAAAAATCTTGTTTATTTTTCTTTAATTCTAATTTCAACTATAATTGTTTAAACTGGAGTACATGATAAGGTACATGCCAGCAGAAGTAAAGAAAGAAAATATTGACTCCTAGAATATAAAATAATTTCAGGGCTTCCACTAGTGGAAGTTTGGGAGTCATTTACTCCTTCATTTTGGCTTGTGACTTCCAAAATCTAATACTTTTCCTTCTTTGCCTATAAAATGTGACTTCCAATATCAGAGATTTTGAAGTCTGACTTCCAAATTTTGAAAATGGAAGCCCTGATAATTTTGCTGTGTAATTACACTGGAAGTCTGACTTTACAGAGCATGTTTTGTACTGTTTCACATTAAATCAGTATCTTATCTGTAAAAGTTTTTCTAAAAAAAGAAAACAAACAAACAAAAACAATATTGTAAGATTAATTTGTTTATAAAAAATGCAAAATGCTTTTTTGACAGATTTTACCCCTCAAGTTTTTCAGAATTTGCATTTTACTCCTCACTCTAGATTTTGAGGGGTAAAAACCCCTTGGCCAAAAAAATTATCTGGAGCTCTGCAGCTGTAAAACAATGTTTCATGATAGAATAAACAATATCAATATTAAATATAACAAGGCCAGATTTATACAATTTAGTAGTTCAATCGATGCTTTGTAAATTGTAGCATAATATAAATATTTACCTAAACCTATTAATTCAGACTTTTTTTCAGTACTTAATAATTGAATCAGTTTGAACATACTTGATCTTCTGTTGTAGTATTGTTTAATGTAAAGAGAACGTATATTAGAATAACTATCACATACACATGTAAAATGGAATTCATCTTCTATATCATTACTAGCACAGAGCTGACATATGCATTCGAGGTATTTTATTAGCACCATATCTACCTGTTTCAATCCGAAGTTTATGTGACGGTAATCTAAATCTTGCTAAGCAATTTCTACATGTATACTCAACATCAGTAATTCCGCGTCATCATTTATCTCACGGTAATGCCATATTTTCATTTGACCATTGTTATAATTGGTCAGAATTTACATATTTTATTCAAAAACCTTAACAACAAAGCTTTTGTGCAAAATAATTTAAATCTATAGATTTTTACATAAAACTGAACAACATTTTACAAACTTCTGCAAAAAACAACAATATTCCATTAAATTTGTGCATACGTCTGAAACAATCATCATTTTCTAAATGTTCCTGTTTGTTAAAAAAATAAATTTTGAGTTACAAAGTAAAAATACTTTTAATTTTTATAATTATGCAAAATAACTTAAAGAAATTTTAACTGTAACATGAAAAAACTGAAATAAAACACCATTACCGCGAGGTAAATGATGACATACTGTTTTCAAAATGGCCGACACACGGTTTACATCTGACAAATTAAAACTAATTTTGATTGAATATATTGTTGTTTCCTTGTGCCATATAGCAGAAAAATGACTAAATGATACAGTTTATGACAGTTTTTGTAGTGTAAATTTATTGTTTGTGTTCTTTAGTTTACTGTTTTAAAGTGTTAAGTACTGTGAACTAAGAGGAGCACAGTATATAAGTTTTGTTATGGATAATAGATTTAACTATTTATAAGCATCTACATGTATTATCATAGAATGTATACGGCGTTTCTCTCCACATTACAGTATATGTGACATAAGTTTGGCTTTAAGTAATAATGTTAATTTCTGATCACAGTAAATTATTATTGACATATTTTACCAAACGACATGTATAAATGATGTATCTAATCGTTGAAATACTAATAATGCAGCTTTCTTCTTCGACGTTTCAATACGACTTATATTAACTTTTTTTTTATCATGTGAGACTAGGCCTATGTTAAAATAACTAGTTAGCGCATTAACGGTAGCGTCAACACAGGACTACAGTACTGTACACTATATTTGTGTGATACCATCATGATCTAGCAATTTCTTCTAGGAAAAGAACTACAAACATATGTATAAAAACATATACTACAGTATACAGAAAAGTCGCAATACTTACCGATTTTCACCGAGAGATAATTGTTTGTTGATGTGCTGCCATAACCGCAAGATGAACTGCTGACGTCGTCCCTAAGAATAATGTGTGACGTCATAATACACATTTATATTTGTGACGTCACGCCGCTTTTACAATGAAAACTGAAAAAAAATTAAAACACTACACAGTAAGCTGGTTAAAAATTATTATACTTATAGTCTGTCCCATTAAAATGGAAACAAACTTTTGCCTGGTATGAATTAACAAAACGACGTTGAATAAAAAATAAAACTTTTTTATAAACTAAAAAAGTCACCCTCGAGATTTTTCAGGATTTTTATCAAAGTGTCTACTTTTCTTGTAAAAGCAAAGTTTAATTTCTCTACGGCAAGTCTCTGTTGTTTATTTTCCGTAGCCATAGGCTATCCGAAGTACTCTTCATTTGAAGATGAACGGGAGAAAGCACGCGTCATGTTTCTAAAATGTACATATATGATGTTGTCGGGGTCGTTTCATGAATATTTTACAAAGCTGGATCTACAAGATGTAACAGTTTAGTTGTAATGCATGATGGAAAAATTTAAAAAATGATAATAAGCAACAAAAACATCGAGTCACATGGAGAAGATCTAGAAATTGCACTTACTTTTAAGCTGAAAAGAATCCCTATGAATTTCAAAATAGATCTTTCTAATCGTCACGACAAATTGGTTGAAATTCGCATTCTGAAGAATCCTTCATTGCCAGTTTATCCAGTTCCTTAGATCCCATTTGTTACTTCAAAATTCCTGAATGACATGTCTCAATCTCTAAACTGTTAATCCGTCTCATTTTTAAAACATTGTTCCATTTGTGGAGTTATCTGGGTTAGCAAACGAAATATGTAAATGAAACATATCATAATTCAGTATGTTCCAAATCCATAATTCAAGAACGCCCTCAACATCAATTCTCAATGTGAAAAAAACTGTATTACGTCAGCAACAATTTACGAAATATATGACGTAACAAAAATGTCTCGCGCTTTTTATGGATGATTCCAGTTGCGGCATTGACAGAGGGCGGTAAGGCATGTGTACTGCAGTAACCTCATACAGATAATTTTAAGCGTTGAGATAAATTTGTATTGATGGCATTTAACATAATTTTTGTATACCCAAATTTTGCAAAAACTGTTAAAATTACACCTTCAATTCATATACTGTATTAACAATAAAATTTTTGATAACATTCTACACTTAATAACATGAACCAATAACAGTTAATCCACATATAACCTTCGTTTTGATTTTATGTTTTTAAACTATTTTAAATATTTCTCAGAAATGATTTCCCTATATATTATCTCGTTATTCAAGACTTCTGTAAATACTACTCTTTTAGAGCTAGCTACAAAATATACAATACGCGGTATTTTTTCTCTCGCGACGTCACTCGGTGTTTCTTTTTGACTCGATCTCCCCTCCATATTAACATAATATGTAACACTTTGAGTCTACAAAAAAAACACACTTGTGACTTAATGCCCCTTATTCACGCCTGGTAAATGATAGAGCTACCTCTTTCGGAGGTATATTTCGGAGGTATACGGTAAATCGCTCTATCGCTACTTCCGAGATAGTGCATGTCGCTAAAATCAAGTGTCAAGTGTTTTCATTTTTTATATATTTTGTAAACTCTACACCAAATATCGAAATTCGGAGAATGCTATGCCATGTAGTTTTGATTAAAGTTTCCAGAAAAAACGTTAAGTTGTTATAGCGAGCTCGACGAGCTGGCCCGAAGGGCCTGCTCGCAAAGCGAGCTTTACGGTAACGCGAGTACCTGCTAAGTGATGGTTTTGAAAACTTTCGTCCGAAGTACCGAATTGGACACATCGCAACTTTTCGAATTTAAAGAAAACGATAAAAACTGAGGAATTCTGACTGAAAACGGATGTGTAGACTTGTCACCCGCGCACGTCTATGGGAACCATTATTGGACAGGGAACCAGAATAACGGAAGCTGTGTATAAAATATCGAATGACAGTTTTAAAACGGAAAATGTAAAATGAAAATTGAAGGCGCCATTTTGTTTGAAAAATCTGATAAATTAAAACAATTTTTTGTCGAATTTTGTTGTGAAAACTATCTAGAATGAAAGAAAATGTTCCAACTAAGAAAATGAATCCAAACACCAATATCTTTTATTCAGTCGTTAACGCTGTACAGACGTTTAAAGTATTGTTTACGTGACGTCACAATGTAGCGCCAAACAGCACGTGCAAAACAATCAAATCAAGTACGCTATTTTAATGTCGCAAACGTTTTAAGTTTAACATTTATTTCACTTTTAATAATCTTTATTTCGCTTGAAAAATTATAGAGTGAAATAAAATAAACAAACAAAGTTTTATCAACGTTTTCAAAACTCGTTATTCATTTAACGACAGGGGCGGAGCCATATTTAACACAGTACGTGTGACGTCACAGCACTCGTCACTGCATTTGAAATAAAAATGAGCGATTATTTCATACTATTTCACGTTAAAAGTACATCGAGCTCGCTTTGAGGCTTTGCCTTTTTCATATTAATTGGCGGCGTTTCAAAGAGTAATCAAATTTTTATCATGACCGAGTACACTTCACGCTAATTGTGAGACGAGCCCTAAATGACGTCAGTATGGGCGCCGCCATTTTGAAATGGACGTCACGTCAGGTTACAACCAAAGGGACCCGGCACAGTGTTTGGATAGTGTAAAAAAGTAATTATTGAAGAAGAAAAAATATAGTTTATATATAATATTACATATAAACTATATTTTTTTCTTTCTAAAATTACTTTTTTTACACAATCCCATCACCGTGCCGGGTGCCTATGGTTACAATGTAAGTCAACGGGAAAAATATAATTTTAACATTTTGACCATATTACTGACTTTATGGAAAAAAAAACGGAAAAACGTGCCTAGAGATATTGACGTCAGGGTTAACATGACATTAATTTAAATTATTTAACTGTTATATTTAAAAAAAAATGGAATATTCAAATTTGGTGGGACAAACTATAGTACGTATATAAATCGCGCGACCGTGCCGCGCCTGACCAATTTAATTTTGCAAATACGTACTATAATAAACTTTAACCTATACTATAAGAGGATATTCAAGTTTTTTTCTATAAATACAGGATTTATTTCCATCGTGTGGTATGAAAATAAATATTTCATGAGTGGCGATAGCCACGAGTGAAACGTGATAATTTTCATTCCACAAGATGAAAATTAATCCTGTATTCATAGAAAAAGAACTTGGATTTTCTGTTTATTATATAATTTTTTCCTTTTGATATTACAATTAGAAAGATTTCCCCTTAAATTTTGTGTAATGGCTGAATTTAGAAGAAAGTAGTCCGACAAAACACCAGTGAAAATACGGAAAATATGTTTCACTGCAGTGAAAAATATTTTTTTACAGTGAAAATACGTAAAATGGAAAAACGAATTTTATTTTATCAATATTACTCAATATCTTATTTATAAGAATATAATAAAATGTGTTATTCATCTGAAATGAGTACTGCAATTATATTGGATAAAAAAAAATTTCGAACAATAAGTGTACTTAAATATTAATAATCTAACCGTAAAAGAAAAGATTAAAAATCGAAAATGTTAAGATGTAAAAATTTTCATCCATTACCGATTTACAAGGAGTTAACTATGCTCACTTTTTAAGTAAAAAAGAAACAACACAAATGTGTCGAATGCTAAGATAAACGTGTATTTTTATTGATCAGATTTGTACTATTCTTGGCGTTAGGCCGTTCAGATGCGATACAATCAGTTGCTGAAAAACGCTATATAAATTAACATAGGACCGTCAAATTTGTGCTAATTCGTTTTTCTATTGTCTTCACATAGTCATCATGTATTGTTGCAGCTTTAAATTGCTGTACTTTCATTATCATAACAGAACTGTTAAATAAACATAAGTTTATTAATCAATCGTATGCGAACAGCATATGAGCCGCGTCACAACAAAACCAACATATAGTGGGTTTGCGACCAGCCTGGATCCCAGACCAGCCTGCGCCTCCGCGCAGTCTGATCAGGATCCATGCTGTTCGCTATCAGTTTCTCTACTTGTAATAGGGTTTGTAAGCGAACAGCATGGATCATGATCAGACTGCAAACGCACTATGTTGATTTTGTCATGGCACGGCTCAGTTATTGATTAAACAATAAGATTTTATATGCATATATAAAAAGTATGTAACAAAGATACATACATAGTCTACATATTTGTTAAAATTGAGAAATTCGGCTTTGATATCTCACATTATGATAATGAAAATGTGAGATATGGTAATGGTTATATGATATCACAAAATACATGTATTTGAATTCAGTATTTTAAGTATCTAGTTTGTGTTTAAGAGAGTCTTTCTTCCTTCAAATGCTTTGATTAAATATTTTGCCAGTCTTTATAAAATATGCACATCACTGAAAGATAATAAATCAATGAATTTAATCATATTTGGCCTTGTTCTATACCAATGTTGTTTATACTGGATTCTAATGATACACTGGGCATTCTAAAATGAAATGGAATTCATCTTCTGTTGTTCGTGGAAGACATAATTTGCACTGGAATATTCCTATGCCTACCGTGTTCAACTTGCATGCAATGAGAAGACACTGGGCATTCTAAAATGAAATGGAATTCATCTTCTGTTGTTCGTGGAAGACATAATTTGCACTGGAATATTCCTATGCCTACCGTGTTCAACTTGCAGGCAATGAGAAGACAACCTTATTTTTGTAATTACATGTCTATATTTTTCATTTCGATCAATGTTAAATATTCTACCATTTCTGCTTGATAAATATTATTGAACAACATGATACAATAGCTACTTCGTGTACACACTCTCCATTCAGTAACGTACTTAGTATCTTCGTTTGAATAATGGTATAAATGGGTTAATATCTACCGAACGCGGATACATATGGTGGCTGATTTGTGCCATTCGTGTTTTAGCCCCGCGACCCCGCCAAGTGAAAAGTCGAGAATAAACAAGTTAAAACGGCGGGGTCGCGGGACGAAAACACGCTAATTAGTGGGGGCGCGGGGCGAAGTTTAATAAATAAAACTTAAAGATTTAAGAAATAAAACGGCGGGGTCGGAGGACGAAATCACGCTAATTAGCGGGGGCGCGGGGCGAACATAAATAAATAATTTTAACTTGTTAATTTTCGCTTGGCGGGGTCGCGGGTCGAAAACACGAATGGCACAAATCAGCAACCATAGATACAGCCATACTTCTCCAAACCCACATTCATCTAGTAGTTTCTTCACTTTGGCAGCCTAGTTTTGCTGCCCATTTCCAGCTGTTTGCAACATTGATTTATATATTCCAGACTATACTGTTCCGTTGTTCGTTGTGTAATAGCTTCAACCAAAATTTAACAATTCGAACTTTTCTGTTTAGAACTAATGGGTACCTACCTATGGTGGCTTAATTGGAACACATGTGTGCGTCGTGTTGTCGCTAGCGATAGCACGACAAAGCGCCAAACGGCGCGTTATTGGACTTTCGTCTTGTCGTCCTATCACTAACAATGCGCGTCAAACAGCGCGTTGTCGTGTGGCGTGTTGTGTGGCTCAAATCGACGGATTTGCTATTAGTATAAATATAAGCCAAGCGACAGGGCCACATCGCGCAGCACGACAATTAACTCGCCGTTGGGCGTTCTTCGCTAGCGATAGGACGACACGGCGACAGTGCAACAACGCGCCGTTTGGCTTGTTTCGCTATAGCGACTAGACGAAAAGGCGATAACGATATAGGTTGTGTTGTCGCTATCGACAACACAACCTATATCATTAACGGCGCGTTGTTGCACTGTCGTCCGGTCGCTGACGATGCGCGCCAAACGGCGCGTTGTCGTGCGTTGTGTTGTTGCGATGTCACATTGTCGCTCGGGGCACTGCTAGTTTTGGACGATTCGGCGCTACTTTTGCACAATTCCTGCGTTATTTTCACATTGCTGCGTTATGGGACAACCATGACCATGGTGTTATATTATACAGAAACTTCAGATTTTTATTTTTAATGATATAATATGACATATCAGAAACAGTTTGGGAGAACATTTAGAATGTAAGATTTGATTGTCATATTTGCGTTCACGCAGTCTCCTCTGAAGAATTTCTTCCCTGATTCTACATCACTTTTGGATAGCGAATTCAAAAATGCCATATTGTTGCAGTTACATTGAACAGGTGATCCTGTCAGATCTATCGCTGATCTTTCATTCGAGTGTAAAATTGCCGCCGGAACTGACGTAATATTCGTATGTTCAACATAAAGGTTCTTCAATGTTAAGCTTGTACTGAAAGCGTGAGGGTCTATGAAGATTAGAGGATTGTTACTGATGGTCAACTGGCGAAAGTTCTGCAATGACGACAATACACGACCATCTACTGAGGTTATCCTGTTATTACTGATAACAAGAGTAATAAGCTCAGGCATTTTGGACACTGCCAGTGGTATACTTGTAAATTCATTGTTTGAAAGGTAAAGATAATAAAGAGTGCAATTTTCCGGAACAGCCGATGAAGTAATGCTGTTCAGATAGTTAAAACTGAGATTAAGCGAGCGTATTCTTGGAAACACTAAGAAAACGTTTTCTGGAAAAGAAAACATGTTGTTGTTGTTGAAATAGGCAAGAGAAGCGTTGTGTAAGGGTTGCTTGCAAACAGTAAGAATGTGTGTCAAACTGTTCAGCATGTATATATTATGATTAAACCTAAACTGCTGTAGCTGAGGCAGACGACAAATTGCGTCAGGAACAGACTGAAGTTTAGAGTTGGAAATCTCAAGTTGAAAAAGCTTCCGGAGACCTTCAAAGCTGTTGGAAGGAAGAGTATGAAATGGAATGTAATCAATCCAAAGTGAGGTCAATTTTTGAAAACTTGAAAAGGATTGAGGCCAGATAGCTACCGAAGACATGTCAAGCCAAAATGTTTCCACCGTTTTCCCAAGGGATGACATCACCGTATCATCGATATATATAAAGTTATTACCAAGCAACCGTAGTGTATTAAGGTTTTTCACCATCGACAGGGCGTATGGGAGTACAGTAAGCCGGTTTTCTGAAAGCTCAATGGTCACTTTGCTGTCACCAAAATTTGCAAAAGCATTTCTAGATATATTGTGTATTCTATTCTTATTCAAATGGATTTCCACTGATTCTGGTGTTGCAGAAATGATGTTTCCAAAGGCGTTGTCAGGTATACTTTCGATAATGTTTCTTTGTAACAATATTTCAAGCTCTCGGTAATGCCTCTGTGAAAATTTGAGAACGGGAAAACTCGTCAAACGTTTGTAAGCACAGTCGATTCTAGAACTGTAACATCGACACGGTGAGGGCGCAGGACAAGGGTCAGTATCAATTATGAAACCGGCTGACATCACCACACACCAACACGACAATAGTGCACGCTGATAAATAAAGTGATATCTTTAAATAATATACATGTACATGTGATATGTGTATTTTGTTAAGCATTATATGTAACATATATGATTCATGATATTGACAAATATAATAATCATAAAACGTAAATTTCCAATGCCATGATATGTATTAAAATAGAGATCGATGACTTTTTTATACAATGTACATTAAATATTAACTTATGTGTTTAAGACCGAAAATTATGTTTAAAATATATAATAATTAAACATATATAACGTATGATGTTATACGAAACATAAATACCATTAGTAATGGGTACATGGTCAACTGTCCTTCACGTAAATTGAAACGGTCTGTAATAAACCAATGTTACGGTAAACTTATACATTTCATAAATAAATTTGAATGTATTAAGAGATATGTCAAATGTCCTAGCATAAAAACAACCTAAGTGTTAGAAAAAACGCTCTGTGTTTTTTTAATCAAACAATATTTCATGAAAAAACGAAAGAAAAATGTTAAAAGCCGGCATATAAGGTTTTGGAAGCCAGAACTAGAAAAGATACAACACAAGAAAGGTGAAATGACCAGTTTTTTATTCGTCAAAATCTATATGAACTTACCTTCAAAATAACAAAAATGTAATAAATTTGAAGCAATTTACTACAAGTCCGTTAAAAATCCGTTCTTATCTTTAAAATGTGACCCTTTATCTGTGGTGCACCATGTGTGTCACTCAACAGACCCTATATATAGTTCGCTATGGTTACTTGTTTTGATTCGTGTTACAATGTAGCGTTCATCTGCACTTTCAGTGCAAAATAATCTATCCTTAAATATTAAATAGGTGTATTTTAAGATTATTTTTTTGTAATTTTATAAATGCATGTGCCGCCGTTTCATGAAGAACAACATTTGAGGGCTGACTTGGTGGGGTTATGATTATTCCTCCAGTTTTTGACAGTATAAATGTTGTATAATCTTATAGTACTTGAAATCCTTCTTTTGTACATGTAAACAATACAGAATCACCAGCAAACAGTGATAATAAACAGTTTCAAATCTTCAATAGTGAAAACATCAGCACTTTCCTTGTATAATAGTCATACATATCATTGATAAAAATATATAAAAACGAAGGGAGATAATGGCTCTCGATTACGAATGCCTTACACTCTAAATCTCAGTGTTTTGATTCCAAACACATGTGAAAACACCTATCTGTAACAGTTTTAAAACATGTTGCGGTGTTTTCACAAAACACTGATGTTTCACACTAAAACACGGGTGTTTTCCTAGAAAACGTGTTTAGGTGTTTTGTCTGAAAACACCTAACACGTGTTTTGGGACTGTAACAGATTTAAAACACGTTTACACGTTTTAATAGTTTCCATGTTTTATTTTAAAACACGATCAACCAAAAAATGTGAACAATGACACATAAACATATTATACACATTTTAATAACATTTTGAAATTTAGGTTAAATACTAATTGTTCTTCATTACTGCACATAAATGTTAAATAGATCAAGACCCCCTACCATTATCATAATATTATTTTTGGTATACTAAAATTAATATTGCATGCCTGACAGAGTGACAGTAAAGTTGACAACTTTTGGATAAACACTGTCAACTGAGGTAGCATTTCCTACAGGTGGCAATTTTACTGTCACCATGTCAGCCATGTTACAATCCAATGCAATATACCCGAAATTCTGGTGTTTCCAATCACAAAATTAAAAAGAGCATTTTCATATTGAAACTTCAAACAATTAAAAACTAGGCAGTCTGAAGGACAGCTATATCCCCTTCGCAGTGGACAGGAATCTGTACTTCTTGATCTTTAACAAACCATGTCTTTTAGATAAAAACCTGACTGTTGTGCCATGGTCGTGATTATTTATGCTAAAATATTTAAAATCTTAAA